>NW_022983597.1:0-47214 GCF_010093885.1 Aplosporella prunicola CBS 121167 | reverse complement strand
CCTATAAAAGAAATAATAGCTAGTCGCTATAATCGCCTAGCTAAAAAGTAACGCTAGGAAACTTTTAATTAGTATAGAATTAATCTTAGAAGATCGAATTTTAGGAGAATAAGGAGATAAAATTTAGGTTCTTCTAAAATAGCTAAAGAAAATTCGAATTCTTTAGAAAATTTAGAAGAGTTTTAAGGTTTCTCTAAAAATTCGGCTATAGGGAATTAGCTTAATTTCTAAGTTATAACGCTTTTCTAGCTTATATTTAGGTCGTAGTCGTAGGAAGAAGAAGAAGAAGAGATTAATTTTATATAGTTCTACTTTTAGGCGTTTAGGTATTCTATTTAGTTATCTTTTTTAAGAATTTATTTAATAAATTTTTTTTAGAATTTATTAAAAGTATATTTCGCTTTTTTAAGAGTATATTTACTTTTTTTTTTTTTTTAAAAAAAAAAGAATATATTCGATTTATTAAGAATATATTTTCTAAAAAATATTTCTAAGATACATGATTTTTTAATATATATTTCTAAGATATACACATTTTCGAATTTAATTTCTAAAATACATATATTTAGTAATATAATACTATGTATATAGCGTAAAACTCTAAGATATACATATTTATATATCTTAGAAATATTACGAAAAAAATGTATATCTTAGTAAATAGCCGTATTTTTTTTCAAAAAAAAATTCTTCTAAGAGATATATATTTTTTATAATAAATTACTTTATATATATATAGTGAAAAGCTTTAAGAGATACGTATATATGTATCTTAGAAATAATATATATATCTTAGAAAATACTTAAAAACATATATATATATATATCTTAGTAAATAGCCGTAGGGATATTATTAACCTAGGGTATATAAAGATTTATAGTAGAAAGGTTATTTAATTGCCTAGGGCCTAATATTCTTAAAGGTATAATATTACTCTATGAATATACTATCTATCCCTCTTAGTAGTAAGAAACCAGGTAAAGGCATTAATCATGTCATGGAACCTCGATATATCCTTTAACCATTTCAAGGAACCGCATCCTGTACTCCTCAGGATTTGTTGTTATACTCATAGGCCCCTTCTTAAAAAAGACATTGAAAAGCTTTATCAAACTCGTCATAACCTTTGGCTGCATCTTGTGCTTGGCCCAGAAGAAATCCAGCACAACAGCTCTGTATATCCACTGGCCGTCGCTGGAAGTCACCCCAGTCCGCCAACTGCTTGTGCGAGATCTGAGAGAGGACGTTTTCCGGCTTGGGGTAGCTGGGTAGCGTATAAGAAATAGAGAGTAATCAACCGCATTCGCAGAGCTCAAGAGCGCTGTATCATCATTCAAGAGAGAGAGCAACTCATCGCGCATCTCGCAGGTGATCCTAATTTTGTCGGGAAACTTGTCCACAAGCCTCTCTTTGACACTTTCTGGAGCAAGCATTCCGCCCGCAACATCCCTCTCAGGATAGAAGTAACTCGCAGGCTTCAGGTCGTAGGTTTCCCATTTGTCTTTCTGGAGATCGACGTCCTTGCCATAAAGTATGTTCTCCATTACAACATGGTGCGCAGGTGCTGTGCCTATTGCACTGCCAAGTGTTGGGCCGAGAGCCTCGAGGAAGTCTGTGATGCGAACAAGAAGGCTTGATACGTGGTCTTCCATGTAAGTAACGTATGGGCCAAACAGATCGTCGGTAAAGAAGGTGTGCTCAAAGTGTCGTGGAAGAGATTTGATGAGAAATTTTGAGTTGGGAGTTGTAAAGAAAGTCTGAAGAGTTAGTCTACGACCTAGCAATTGTATGTGTGCAACATACCGAGCCACTGTAGCCCAAGTCACCAACTGAATTCAGCTTGCCCCTCTTATCGGCCATCCTAAAGCTTTCTCTATATTCGTCCTCATCGAGACCCCAAGCATCCTTACGCAAGCGCTTGAAGGCAGTGCCACAGAAGCGCGCGAGAACCAGCTGGAACAAGGCGAAGAAGGAGAGAATGCGGGCGAGCAGCCCGCGATTATCGTGGTCGTTATCGTTGAACAGGGCTCGCAAGATTGACCAACTAATTCGTGTGTCTCGTATACCCATAGCGAAGAGCTAAATGACAGAGCGAAACCGTGATCTGCAAATGCGGAAGAGTAGCGAGAGCAGTTGTTAGGTAGAGTAGAGGAAGAGTTACCTATGACGTCATATAAACCTGCGACCAAGCGCCCTGCTGCTTGGTTGTGCTCGAGCCACGGTCGGCTTTACATGACCTGACTCATGCAACTAAGGACTGCTCGGAGTTGCACGGCCGTAGCTTGTGACAGGATGCCATGTGCGAATCTTATACTCTTCAATATCAGAGATCACAAAGTGTAAGCATTGCTACCTACATTGCTGCCGTAAGTAGGACAGACGTACAACAACCTTAACTAACTGGTGACCACGTAATGGTGTACGTGTTACTGCTCGCAACCTTATTATCAACTAAGAAAGCCAAATTGCAAGACCGGGAATGCTTCACAAGTCACTGCACGACCCAAGAATCCAGTGGATGTTACTCGAGGAGAAAAATATGCAGAGATAAGGCCAGATGTATTAATTAAAGAGATATTGATTGGTAAAAGTCACGCAGGTTTCTTAGTTCAAGAGCTTAGTTATGAATATATCATACGACGGCTACATTGCAAAGCGGAAGAGCATAGGTAGGGTTTAATGTTCGTCACCGCGAATCGAGATCCACCATCTAGCGAGACAGGATGATACAAGCAGCCCCCACAGAGTACTTCTTATCTAACTCCCAGCCCGAGTTCCGGGCATAGGTGAAAAGGTCTTAGAGCATACAGGCTCTACATATCCTACCTAAGGCTCTTCTTCTCCGTACAAAGCCTCTACATATCTGAACTAGGTCTCTTCTTCCATTCCGAAGTATCACCATTTCGCTTCACGGTGACGGACGTTATTTGCATGCATTTCTAGTCGCGCGTTTTTAATAAAAAGTGATCATGCTTACGAGCCAGACACTTTCTAGACGGGTGCATTCTTGACGCACAAGTGTTGACCGATAGGTCATTTTTCAGCAAGATAGGTTAGGTTGCGAGGACTAGGAGGTGTATACCTAGAATCTCGCATGCATGCACGCCGCACGCGACGACAGACAGGGGCCCATTAAAAAAGCCGTCGGCAGGCTGCAGTAAGACGGAGATCCACCAAGCTACCAATTTGACGGGTTACCACGTGAGAATGGCGATGAGGCTGAGACCAGTTTGACGGGTTCAAGAAAGGGCGGTCCATAGGAGAGCTTTCGCTCAGAGCTCTGGTGCATCTGGAGAGATTTCCCAGCGGCGTGTGCGACGGACTGGAGCAGAGACGATGCAGGCCAAGGTTGCCTAGCCCTTACTGTTGCAGACGTAAGAGGTCTGGCTGTGGGGCCGAATGTAAATTGACCGGGGAAACGCTGTCTGAAAACGTGGATGGAGAAGGGAACTGGCCAGGCTATGACGGCGGCAAAGTGATACAAGGCACGCTTGGTGTGATGCTGGTGCAACGGGGAAAGAGGAATGTGTGACGCCGGCAGCAACCCCCGGAGATGCACTTTCCTCTTCCTAATCCGCACGCCCAATTCGCGCCATTCTTATTTATCTGCTCTCTCTTTCTCCCCCGCCCCTCTCTCCCTCTTCAATCTTCCCTTCCTTACCCAACCTCTCAACACACAATGGCCTCCGCTGACACCGGCACTCCTGCTCCAGCCCAGCCTGCCGCTCTGCCAGACTACCTCACCGATCCTGATGCCGTCCTGAGGGACAAGGAGGTGAAGTGGAGATATGGCCGCGCGCCTGATTACACAAAGACGCGTAAGGTCTTTGCAGAGAGTATGTATTCCCTTTGCTCATCACTCATGCAAGCAACCCTGCCCATCCCTTCCTGAAGCCGTCTCTTGCCTGACCACGTGGGAACCTCGTGTCTCCTGTGGGTTTGTGGCCTGCAATTCCGGGTGTGCATTTTGCATGTTCAAGTCTCGCGTGGGATTGATGTCTTCACACTTCACTTTGACTTTGCTAGCGGTCGTTGGCATGCTAAGCTGTTTTGTTGTTCCTCAATGGTTGTCGTTTGTCATCTTGTCTTTCACATAGCTCCCGGGACATGAAGTCCTACCCGCTCCCCGTTGTTGATGTCGAGACTGACCGGAGACGTTAGCCAAGAAAATGAACCACGAAGCTGGCAGCCTGCCACAACTCGTGGAAAACCTTGTCAAGAACTGGGAAGTTGAAGCATCTTTCAAACCGCACTTGGAGGATTGGAGGTCCATCGATGCTCCCAATTACTCATTCGCCATCAACGGCGGACCTCCCCAGACTGCTGAGCACATGCTCAAGGTCGGGACCTACAACGCTATCATTGCACCCAACGAGTATTACAGCCCAGTGAACTCGGACTTTGCTTCCAGTCATAAAACGTTCAAGAGAATGATGCCATCCTTTGCATGGGAAGTTCTTGAGGTCTACAGTGGTCCACCTCATGTGTCGTTCAGGTGGCGCCATTGGGGTACCATGAAGAACGACTACGTCGGATTCAACGAGTAAGTTTGTCTCGGGATAGCGAAAAAGGTTTACCTGCTAAACAAGTTTTAGCAAAGACGAGAAGGTGACAGCCAAGGCTCACGGTGGTCCAATCGACATTCAAGGCGTGACGGTAGCGACGGTTGACGATAAAATCAGGTTGCAGAGGGTTGAGACCTGGTTCGATCCAATGGATATGTTCCGGCAGATTGCTCCTCAAGGTGTTGTCAACAAAGAACCTGTTGCCCGAAAGAGCACAAGCACGAGTGCAAGCGAGTCTGCATCCACTGCGACCCCGAACTTGGGCCCCGAACAAAGCGAACCAGCCGACACTCTACATCCAGTGCCATACCAAGCACTTGACGCAAAGCCGGTAAAGCTTTCTCAGCTAGACGGTACAGCTCTCGAGCCTGTTGGACAGCAGTCGATCTCTGATGCGCAGGCGGAAGCGCTTCCTCCTGCCTCCCACAAGCCCAATGACGTTCAGGATGCCGATGGAAACTGGCTCCCCTCGCACTCAGGACGACAGACTGATGAGCAGGGATTGGACACGAACGTGGAACCTGACGATGATAAAGGACACAAAACGGCCGAGACAGGGACACATAAATCAAAGCCATTGCCGGGCCATGTACATGAACCAGAGGAGCATGACCAAGAAGCCGAGATGTGGCATGAAGCGGAGGCAACAATGAGCTCGTTTGACGTTCTACCACCTGTTGGCTGTGAACCCGAAAAGTTCCATGATGCACTCGAAGGTGAGAGAGCCCTCTCAATTGGTAGTTCGGAGGCCGAAAGCTGGACCAACGTTACCCCCCCTGCCTCAGAGCCCGTCACGCCGCGCAAGTCGATATATTCATCTGGGGTCACTGGCGCTGTTGAGCATGAGCGGACAGACGGGGCAGCCGCATCTCCGCAGAGCTTTTCCGGATGCCCTGTTAATCACGTCCATCCTCACCCAAAAGATATAGAGAAGGCTGTTGAGCCCCAACCTGGAGAGGCCATTGCCACCTCTCCGGACAGCGAAGAAACTCGATTGACTCATCTTGAAATGAGCAAGATCACACCCACGGAATGTCCGTTCCTCTTGAACAGGGAGTAAGGTTCCTCATGATTCCATTCCAGGACACTATGGCATCACTGGATTGCTCTTGCGCGTACCTCTGGAGAGGTTTCTCGGTTCCCAAAGAATGCACTGGCGTTAACCATTCCTTGAATTTGTACTTTAACCTCTTTTCTGGCGCATGTGGGCGGCATTTAGCTTCTTTCACCTCGGGACTTACCTTTACATTGCTTTACTGCTAGCCCATCAAGGCAAGCTTCCCATATGCTTCTATTGCAAGTGGGCTCGATCTCGAGTTTACCAGCAACTCGACGGATTCTCTAGTTTACCTGATGCCATGGTAGTCAGAAATTGCAGTCCTCGGCTTTCTTTCAATCGTTGCTCTTGTTATTGCGCGAGAGACTATTGTCTGAAAAGTTAGATGCAGTAAAAGTTGTCGATCCGATGTGCCACTCAGGCATAAGTGAATACAGACCTTCTAGAAAGTAGACGACACCAACGAGGTCGTCTTTCCCACGCGTGCAATGACAAGCACGTAACCGTGAAAAGCCTTACTACGCAAGATGGTGCCACAGTGTCTCGGGCTATAGCAATGGCTGTAGTAACGTCCGTCATCGCGAACTGTGATCCACCGTCTAGCGAGACAGGAGACGATACAAGCAGTCCCTACAGAGTACTCCTTGCCTAGCTCCCAACCCGAGTCCTGAGTATGGGTGCATAGATCTTAGAGCACACAGACTTTACACATCTTAGCTGGGTCTCTTCTACTCTGTACAAGAATCACCATCTTCCTTCACGGTGAATCTCGCTTCATGGTGACGGACGTTAAACTAGCTCATCAGGCGTAGATCAACTTTGTACAGTGTCCCACAACTCCTCGGCATTTCTCCTAAAAAGGCGCTCCCGCATGTCTGGATTGTTCTCACACCACCTCAAACAGGCCTCTACAAATGACCTTACGTCTGTATGTTCAAACCTGGTGTGGGGCCAGTCCGTTGCAAAGACGACCCGTTTACTGGCTACACGCAACAGTTCTCGAGCGATGATCTCAACAGAAGGCATTTCAGGCTCCTTTTCGATACGATACGCGGCAGAGCATTTGACCCACGTACGGCCCCCTTTGAGGAGCCTGATTAATGATTCAAACCCAGGTAACGTATAAGGATCTAGAGACCGGCGAGTTGCGATGTTTTGTGGTAAGCTAGGATGGCCGAAATGGTCGATACAGAGCTTGACATCCAATTTTGGCATCAGATGCTCGATGTCTTGAACGGCATCCAAGGACAGATACACCTGTAAGACCCAACCAAGCGGCCGGATCATGTCGGCATGAGCCATGAGCTCTGCAAAGAGTTCGGTGCGCGAGGGAGTTCTGCCGACGGATTTCAAATTGAGTCTTACTCCTCGGACTCCCATGTCGTGCCATTGTTTTAGTGTTTCTGGGCGAGTAGCGTTGGGGTCTATGGCGACGACAGCTCGGCCGTGGCGAGGGCCGACAGCGGCGAGGGCGTCCAAGGTGCACGAGTTGTCGTTGCCATAGATGGATGGTTGAACGAGGACAATGTTCTTGATGCCGAAGAGGGACTCGAATTGCAAGGCCTGGTCCAGGGTGTGGGGGGTGGGGGTGTAGAGGGCAGTGGAGGAAAGCTTGTACCTGGCGTCCACGACGTGCATATGGGAATCCCAAGCGCCGCGGGGGATACAGTCGGCCAGGCGCACGCCCTTGCCCGCACAGGCGAGTCTCGACGACATTGTCGTTGTGTGGGGTTGTCGTTGATCAATCTCCCGGCAACGTGGCTGGCTGGCAAAGACTTGACGAGGCAAACGCGTGACCAGACCTCGTGGCATGACGTCTAGGCGGGGGCCAGGGGGGCGCGCAGTGGCGAAAGCTCGTAGGCAGAAGAGCCCAGCTGCCTACGGTGAGTCAGCTGGCTAAGCCCCAAGCGTTGGGTTTTGGGGACTTTGAGTGGCCTTGGCTATTCCGCGCGCGGCGTGAGTCAAAAGGTGGCTAATTGCACAGTAAGGAATTGGTGAGCCCGGCAACCCAAGGGCTGAGCCATGATTGGGCCGTCGTGAAGAGCGGTGGACGGGGCGAAACAATGTGGCCATAGGCGGCGGTTGGCGGCAGGGCGAGAAAGGGCGGGAAATGAAACAAAGATACAGGAGAGATTCATAGTCAGAGAGAAGGAAGCTGGAGAACAGGACCGGGCAAGGCGGAGACGGCTTTGACGGCTGGCGATGTCTCCAGATTGCTATGCCGCGCGCGCGCTATGGCCAATTTGCGGCCCGATCGCTTTTTGAAGGGAGGCAAGTACGTACCCAGACTATGAGTCGGTGTCTTCTATATCTCTCAAAGCACCCTCCGCCACCTACACTCAATACAAAGCAACCACCATGATTTCTAAATTCCTCGCCTCGCCCTGGACCGTCTAACAACGTCTTCCGACGCTGCGAAATCGGTTCCGAGGCCTACACCGTAGCTGCCTACTCGACCTACACCCACCCGACCCGACCGCCGTCTAATCGCCTCCGCCAAAGACTCATCCCTCTCCTACCTACTACTTTACTCCCGCAGCCTCCCGTCTTCTTCTGAATCTCACCCATATCCTTCGCCTCTTACACCAGGCTCTCGTCTCGTTAACTCGATCGCGACCGCCTGTCCCGCTCGACTCCGCTCTACCTCACTTGCGCGCTCGACCATCATCACCTCGGCTCGAATCAACTTGACGCGCATTCCGCACACCTCTCCACTCAACCGCTCATCAGAAGACCCGTAAAGGCTCATGGTGCCATCAGTCACCATCTAACGCGTCTCCAACACAAACCCGACCTAGTCACAATGTACCACGCGTCCCACAAAGCTCCAGTCATCAGTCGCTCAGATATCACCATCGGATCTGTTAACAAGGCCTTCTTCGTCATCGAGGCCTCCTGCTAGACACCGCAATCCTTCGACTTCTGTTCAGCTCTGCGACGGCAAAAGCCCCGTACGGCTGATCCATACTCGAAGCTCCTTGCGGAACTGTCTCGGGCAAGATCTTGTTTAGGTGATCTCTGTAGCTGACGGTGACTGGAGAACTTTCTTCACCAGCTGAAGCACTCGAGCAGAAAAGTCGGCCAAGCATCGCTACCGCCTTTTAGCTCAGTTCCGACGCTGCACGGTCAACTGTCAACTCGAAAAAAACCACCCGCGCCTCTGTTCTGCATTTCCTGATCCGGAAGGCAGAAGCACTCGAGCAAATCCGTCGACCACACAATCACGCGACGGACGGGTGTCCCTTGGTTTGTCTCACCGGTTACTCTCTGGTCACCCCACGGCCACGCAAAAGCGTTCGAACCTGTCAGGTTTCTGAAGGAAAAGTAATCGCAACAAAAGCGGACTTCCCTCCCACTCCTTTCAATTTCCTATCAATCTTGGTCAGGATACCCAGGCGTTCTTCATTTACATCATGGGTTGCAACTTTCCTTTCTTGAGTCAAGATGCCTCACATCCCTACACCTCATCTCTCTCGTCTTCCGCTTCATCATCATCTTCTTCGGTCTTCTCCGTGGATACTGCCTCCTCTCAAGCCTCTCTATCTTCAACAACGAGCTCACTGCCGCGCGCTTGGGACTGCCGTCAAGCTGAAGGATGCCCGGCTGTGAGCGAAGCGTTTCCGCAAAATGGGAGTGTCCCTCCTCAACTTCCAAGTTGGTGCCAGAGCCAAACCTCCCTTCCGCCCCTGAGGACCGTGGACGTACCTGTGCCCCCGGAGCTCCGCCAAAACTCTCGTCGATGCTCGGTCACTGTCAACCGGCGCGCCCCACCTGCCCTTGTGCGGCAAAGTGAGCGCACTGTCAAGTTCGTTGACAGCCTCGTTGGTAAGCACTCTACTCCGTAGTATTTCAATACTTTACTGAGAACCTGTCCTCTAAGACTCTGCCACTCAAATGGTGGAAATCATCTGGCCCTTGTCGGTACCGACGTGTCGCACCGAGGCGACGTCTGGACGAGGCGTACTCCCTCTCAGGACGTTCATCCAGGAAACGCTCCGCCGGTCTAGGACCAGCTATTCGACCCTTCAGGTTGCGCTTTACTACCTGATTCTCATCAAGGCCCATGTTCCGAAGTACGACTTCACTATGGAACAGCCCGAAGATCAGTCACTTCGTGCTTTGCAGTGCGGCAGACGTATGTTCCTTGCGGCGCTTATTCTTGCGTCGAAATATCTTCAAGACAGGAACTACTCTGCTCGTGCATGGAGCAAAATTTCCGGGTTGAAAGTTTGCGAGATCAACACCAACGAGATGGCTTTCCTGAAGGCCGTCAACTGGAAATTGCACATCACGGATCCAGTCTTTGAACGGTGGCAGGCTATTGTCCTCCGCGCAGCTCCTTCGTCGCAGCCGCCCCCGTCTCCGGGTGCGCCTCAACTGCGCTATGGGTTGGATGAATGGAAGACTCTCATTCCCCTCCTTACACCCGAGTTGGATACTGTCGACATAATCCGGAAGAATTCCGCCCATTTGTGCATTCCGAGGCAATTGACCCCTCCCGCATCCGCCGTTGCTTCTTCTGCGCGCGATGCTTGGGGCACAAATGTACAAATTCCCCGCGCGATTGCTACACCTTTCTTCCTGGAACCAACGGTTGACAATGCGCCCCCTGCACCATTGTTGGCGCGCCTAGGACCTTTGCCTACGCCACAGATGACCCCTCAGACCAACGTCACAAGCACTCCTGCAGCGAGTGTAATGACGGCTGGGCCGAGGCGTCCTTCTATGTGCGCTGCTATGGCACAGCACCAAAGCGCAATGTCGACTCGCTGCAACCTGGACCAGTGGACACCTACTCCGAGGTTTAATGGCCTGGAAGCCTATCAAATGTCGGGCAGACGACCATCGCTTGCGATGTCTTCTACTTCTTCGTCTTCTTCCCCGGAATCAATGATATCTGACAACTCCTCGCGTTCTTCGCGCGCTTCTTCGATATCTTCTGTTTCGTCTGCAGCTTGGGCGCCGAACAACGCCAAACTGGCGAGGTTGGCGACCTGCCGCAATGCGAAACTGCCTTACTTAGCGCAGCAGAAGGATGCGGAGATGACGGAGTATACCACGTTGGATTCGATACCGTCCCCAGGACTTGGAAGCTTCCGGATCAATGACGCCTCTGAAGCTAGATGCTTGGCCAACCAAAGCGATGAAGTGTCGCCGCGCACCATTAAGATCGACGATATTCCTAAAGGCCGCAAGCGCTGTAGGTCCTCTGTAGACTTATCTTTGCAGCATAATGTCCGGAGCCTCCTCCGTGACAATGCTGCTGCTGAGACTTTGCTCTTGTTGGACAACTGTAAACCCGAGCAAGTCTCGTCTTCCTCCGTGCTGCCGGACTGCAGCCTTGCCTCCTCATTTATGGTTCATACGCCCACTGGAATGATTCCAACCTCGGGATTGAACGCGAACGTGTCGCAGTCCCCGTATTATGCGATGACTGAAGTACGACACCCTGTCGAGAAGGACTTTGGTCGGAAGCGGGCCTGCTGCGCCAGCGAAGTCGCTCAAGCACTCCGGAGAAGATCGGGCCCTGGAATGTGGGAAGGAATCTTTTGATTACTTCATAATGCGGACAAGACCTGTCGTACTCCCTTGATCAGGCGCGGGCCTCTCCGGCTTGTGTGGAAGAAAACGACAATGTACATTGAACCTTCAAGCCTTTGTTCTTCCCTTTGTTCACTTTTTTCCTTTTGCGTTTTCTTTTGCTTTTACTTGCGGATTGATTTGGGCGGTACCCCTGGATATATCCATCTGCTTTGGCGGGCTTGGGGATTAACGGAATAAGGTGGTGGAGTTCCGGTTGCCTGTCCCCGAGCTTACTCGGACGCGGACCAAGGTCCGCTAAAGACTAGGAGCAGGCGGAGTAAGTAGATAGTTTATAGTTTAGCGTGAATACATGAAGCTTTCACTCGTGAAAGTATTGATTCAAACTGGGCAGTGGATGCGCGTTTTGGAAATATGAGTGAATGAACTCTGGTGTTTACCGTTGATACTCTGGAGTACAGTAACGTCTCACCTACGATTGGACGGCCTTAGCTCGGGGGCAAAGGCGTGGCGAAAGTCGCGCAGCCTTGCCGCCTTACTTTCGGGCGGAAGCGGGATGGAGCAATAAGCACGATCATTCCGCTCTTACCCGTCAGGCCGCCAGGCCGCCGCATCGCGAATCGCGATGGCCCCCAAGATCCACCGCCACGATCGCCCAGAGAAAAGAAACGGTAGGTAATTAGGTAAATACGGCTTGGGCGTTGTCAAGTCTGGGGAATGGCTATCCTATCACCACTCTTTCTCGCGCTAGGAGTGCATGGATAAGACAGCCTTTGTCGTATGCACGAACGCTTCCTCTCATGAACACGAGCCTGTGTTGGGGGCCACAAAGTGGGATGCTGTGACTACGCGCGAATACGAATGTGCGCTGCGAATCAGGTGGCTGGTTGGCGGTGTGGATGAGAGTTATAGATCTCAGCTATGTTCGTATCAAACATTTACGTGGAGGTATAGCTGGCATACCCCTTCTATTCTCCGTCACACCAGTCTGACCGGATACACTGAACAATACTCACGCGCATGCCTAACAATTGCCGTTGTTTGATAGTCTCACAAAGACATTAATGGTCAAGGACATTTATATGATAACAATCGTACATTAACCAACGTAGGCGCTATGGACATATCTATCATTTAAGCGGGGAAGCGTCAAAACATAGCTCACAGAGCTTTGGAACTGTGCGGGCATCGACAAGAGACCCCTCACCTAGCTCATCAAAAGCTTGGTAGCCCAGCTGACATTCAGCGTCCTCAGGTCACTGTAGTGCTGCCCCGTGCCCAAGAAGAGGACGGGGATGCCGGTCGCATGGACCATGCTTACCAGCGTTCCAACCATGTCCCCAACAGTGTCGCACTTGGAGATGATGAAACCATCCAACTTGCGACCAGCGCCAAAGCTCGCATTGAAGTTGCGTGCCTGCGCCACCGAGTCTGTGCCAACGAGCGCCTCGCCCACCATGAGGATCTTGTCGGGATTGGCGAGCTTTCCAAACTTTTCCAGCGACGACATGAGACGCTGGTCGTTGTGGCGACGGCCGGCTGTGTCGATAAGAACGACGTCATAACCAGAGACAGCGGCATGCTTGACAGCATCTTGAGCAATGTTCGCAGCGTCCTTGCCGTAACCGCGCTCGTAAAGATCAACAGAGCCACCTTCACGAGCACTAAGCTCCTGCAAGTTGCGAACGTGAACTCGGAGTTGCTCGACAGCACCCGAACGGAAAGTATCAGCCGCCACCACGAGGATGCGGAACTTGTTCTGGAGAAGGAAGAAGCCAATTTTGGAGAGGTTGGTGGACTTGCCCACGCCGTTGACACCGACAATGGAAATGACGTAGGGGCGGGAACTCTGCATAGAGAGCGAAGAGGGGTTGGTAACATTTTGAATGGAACGGAGAAGATCCAGAGAGGTTGTTGGAGTCAGAATCTTGCGGAGAGCGGATTCCATGGCATTGCGCAGCGTAGTTTCAACACCTGAGTGAGTGTAAGCAACACAATGGATAACTCAGACCTAGAGCGGGCATAGGAAACTTACTAGTAAAGCTGCCGGTCTTGACACCGACTAGATCCTGTTCAACGCTCTCGCAGAGGCGGACCGCAGCCTCGCGGGCCACATTCTTCCTCAGAAGGTGATCTTCCATGCCTTTCAGCGGCTTAGCCAGATCCTCCTTTGTAAGCGTCTTGCCGCCAACAACGTTCCTGAAAAGACCACCGATGGCGCCGAGGCTCGACCCGACTATACCTCCAGGTGCGGCTTCGTCGGTATCCTTTTTAGCGTTCGCGGAAGCCAAAATCGAGTCCATCTCTTCATCCAAATCTTTCAGCACAAATTCGCCCTTGCCCGTCCTCTTGCCCCATGTCTCGGAATCAACGGATTCCACTGTGGTTGCGGTCGGTGCATCTCCCTCAAGTGATGCCGCGGAGTAATCCAAAATAGAGTCATCCTCTTCATCTGCGGCACCAAACTCATCCCATTTTCTCCCTTTCTTTGCTGCTCCCTTGGAGGGAGTCGACTTTCTGGCGGGAGACTCGTCTCCGGATGACATGGGTCCAGACACTGCCGCGCCCTTCTTCCTGGCACGGCGTGATTGGCGTCCTCCGGGTCCGCCCTTTGCGGTCAAAAGATGGCTAACCGCCGGAGAAGCAGGACGCGACGTATCGGGTGTGGGAATGGGTGTAACGTCGGTCGAAGTGTTGTTGCTATAAAGCGGTTTTGGCGTTGCTGGTAGAAAGTTAGCAGGCGTCACTGAGAACAGAATGGCGTGACAGCAGTCAAACATACGCTTGCGCAAGCCGGGCATAGGTGGAGCCAGATCGGCACGATCAGTCCCCGAGCTTGAAGGGGGAGTGTAGTCGGCGGTAGGCGCAGGCTCGAGGCTGCGCGTGGCAGTACTGTCGCCATGCGGTTCTAGCTCTTGAACTTGTCTGTCAAAGTAGCCATCAAAGGGGCAATTGATGACGCTAGTATTGGACTTCTTGAGCTGGTCCTTGTAGAGCTCGGTGAAGAGGGCGCGGACGTTGTCGAGCAATTTGTCTATCCAAGTAAGGTGGACCAGCGATTGGTAGACGGCCTGCGAAGAGCGTCAGTCACGCCGCATCGGCGCGGTTCGGATGGCGGCGCATACTACAAAGATGAGACCAAAGTCCTTGGCGGTAGTCCATTTCAGAGTCAAGCCATCCTTGGCCTTGTAGGTCGGCTTCTGGGCAGCTGAGAGGTCTTCGGTGATGACACCTTCGATGAGTTCGCGCAAGAAGGTGTCGATGGTGGCCTTTGCGACTGGGGCATATTTCCTGGACCAGAGCACGACGCCCGAGGTGGAGATGATTTCGAACGAGTCGAGCATGATGTGGAGAGTGGCAGGAGGGATGCGAGGGGGAAGGCGACGGAGAAGGGAGAGAGATAGATAGCGGGCGCGCGACGCCGCAATGGAAAGTCGACGGCGGCGGTGACGTGCGCACGGACGCATTTCGTAAGGACGCAGCGCAAGACGGAAGCCAGATCAACACATCTTCACCTCCCACCCCCACAACCACCAGCTCTCCCGCTTCCCACCATCTCCACACGTCGCCATGCAACGGCCGACCTACGCCAATTCCCCGCCATTGCACCACCCCGTGCCCCAGCACGTCAGCACCGTTCCCCAGCTCCGCTCGCCTCCTCCGCCGGTTCCTCCGCAGGCCCAGGCCCAGGCTGCCAACAGCTATGGATACCCCCAGGGCGTCCATCCCGCCTTTGGCGGCTTCATGAGCGACCCCACCGCCCAGATGGGCTTCCAGCTCGGCAAGACCGCCATGGATGCTGGCCATCAGTACATGGAGCAGAACGTCAGTGCTCCTATAGCTCGCCCGCCTGCTGCCTGTCCAATGCTAACCCCCGCCAGTTCAAAAACTACGTCAACGTCAGCGCCTTGAAGCGCTACTTCAACGTCAGCAACTCGTACGTCGTCAACAAGCTCTATATCGTCCTCTTTCCCTGGCGCCACAGGCCGTGGGTGCGCCAGAACCAGGATGGCTTCTTCATGCCCCCGAGAGAGGATATCAACAGCCCGGACATGTATATCCCAGGTACGCGCCTCTGGACGCATCGTATCTGGCTGCCGCTAATGCGCGACTTAGTCATGGCTTTTGTCACCTATATTCTTCTTTCGACCCTCCTTGCCGGCCTCCGCGGCGCCTTCCACCCGGAATTGCTAGGTCTTACTGCCACCACGGCATTCGCCGTCGTCATATTTGAGATTATGGGCCTAAAACTTGGGTGCTACCTCTTGAGCATCAGCAACGAGTCGCAACTGCTGGACCTGGTGGCCTATTCCGGCTACAAGTTTGTTGGTATCATAGTCACGCTCGTCTTGGCGGAGATCTTCAACAAAGGCGCAGGCACTGGAGGCCTGATTGGGTGGTCCATTTTCTTATACACCTACTTTGCGAACGCCTTCTTTTTGGTAAGTATATGAATCTCGCAGAGATCTAGCGGACCAGGTAACTGATTGTTTTAGCTTCGCTCTCTGAAATATGTGCTACTCCCCGATACCTCCCCGAACACGAGCAGCGGTGCCAGCTACACAGTTGCACGATCCCAGCGCAACCGCCGCACTCAGTTCCTCTTCATTTACTCCTACGTTGTGCAGTTTGTTTTTATGTGGGTTCTTAGTCGGCAGGATCCCACCAAACCCGCCGCCAAGGCATGATTTCTACTTCCATCACAGCTTGGCGTCCGGACGTTTAAGAGGGCTTCAAAAAAGATATCTGATTCTGCAGAGTTTCTTGAAGATGCACGACTATGTGTATGAATAGTCTATTGCATAGGGGAAAGGGTGGGTAAAAGCATAGCAACGGCATGACCTCGGATAGGTAGTCTGGTGCCTGCATGAGGTGCAAGCTGACAGGATTCCTTTGTCCCACAAAGTTATGGGCTCATTCTGGAACCAGTCAACCTCGTCCGTGCAGTAAGACTATTTTAAACGTATGGGAGATGAGCTTGCACGTCCAAAGACGTGCTACTTCTAATCAATATTCGCTTCGATATTATTACTGCAAAAATTAGCTTCCTCTGTACTAATTTGGGACAACACGCGTTCAGGTCGGGCTTTTCACACTAGCTAGGTAGGAGGTGAGCGTTGCGTCGTCATCCAGTTATTAGCTAGAGCATCCATCATGTCGACGTGGAGCGGGACTATTGCTCGCAAGCCGTGCCAGCACTTCTGGCCTACTCTATCCCGCCACGTTCGAAATCTGCCACCTTTTTGAACTACGGCGCCGGTCATAGTTGAGGGGAATATAACTCATTTGCGTAGCCCCTCTCGACTTACTACAACGCCGTCGCTATGCACCTGCGCGAATACGGAAACATGAACCGCGCAATCTATAGAAAACGAAAGAAAAGAAAAGGAAAAAAACAGAACCGTGCCGCAGCCAGACGGGTATCTCAGAAGGTCAACAAAAGAGCATGCATGACAAAGCAAAGGTTATAAGGATCCGCGGCGCGGCGCTCAGCGCTCAGAGCCCGCCGCTGCCCACATCCTCTCACCATCTTCCGGGGCCGCCTCCCTGCGGCGCCTGCCCCGTCGCGTACTGCGTCTGCCACTGCGACTGCGGCTGGGCCGGCGACATTGTGCGCGCGGGCGACATGGTGCGAGCGACGGGGTCGTGGAGCGGGGACACGGACGGCTGGAACGGCTGGAACGGCCGGTACGGCGCCACGGGCTGGGGCTGGGGCATGGCGGGCGAGCGGGCGCGGGCATAAGGGTCGTTGGCCGGGGAGCGAGCGCGAGCGAAGGCGCTGTTGGCCGGCGACATGGTGCGCTGGTAGGTGTCGTTGACGGGGGTGTGCGAGATGGGCATGTTGTAGGGCGCGGGCGAGTGCATCTGCTGGTGCGGGTCGCCGGCTATCGAGGGCGGCTCGAACATGGTCGAGCCCGAGGGCGCGTAGCCCGTCGCTGGATAGCCGTTCACGCTCGGCGCGCCGTAGCCTCCTACTGCGCCGTTGTGGTCGTCTTGGTAGTGCTGGCCGTAGGGATCTTCGGAGTGGAAGTAGGGCTGGCTCTGCGGCGGCGGAGCTTGCGCCCCGTAACCTCCATAGCCTCCGTAGCCTTGTTGGTTGTTGCCGTACATGTTTTCCTGGCCAGCGTGGTATTCGTGCATCGTCTGGTAGGATTGCGGAGTAGCCAGGTCGCCATTGGCGAAAGCGGTCGTTGGCTGTTGTCCTGGTGGTCCGCTTTGGGGAGGGAAACCGGTTTCGGATTGTTGAGGCGAGCCACGCATGCTGGGCGGGGGAGGAGTGCCGTTTGGCCCTCCCTTAGGATCGAGCTTCTGCATCTCGTAGTCGCTCGAGTCGTGGCCGACTGGTGTCTCTTCGACCTCGACCTCGACCTTCCGGCTTACGGCCTGGTCCCAACTCGGCATGGCTGGAAGCGCATCCTCGTTAAATTTCCCGTCCTTGGTGGCTCCTTCGAACGAAGCAAACTGCGCCACGCCCTTTTGCTGGGCTTCATATCCAGGGGCCGGCCCTGGTCCAGCATACATGGGTGGCGGTGGTTGGTATTGAGAGTTGATGGGTTGCGGAGGTGGTGAGTCGACATGGCGGTGCACGCGCTGGTGACGGCCGCATTGGCAGCAGCGGCAACAGGCACAGCATTGTGCGCCGCAGCAGAGGCAACGGGCGAAGCACCAAAGCAACGAGAAGACGATCAGGCCGCTTACTATGATTACTGCTACAACGGGCCATCTGCGAGGGAAAGAGAGTCAGCGCAGGCGCGAGATAGAGAGTGAGACAGGTACGCACTTGCAGTAGGTCTTGGACATGCACTTGTCCCAGGAGCTCAGACTGTCTTTGACATTGCCAAAGGTGGAGGAGATGTCGCGCGGCGACAAGGGTGATAAGGCCGGGGGCGCCATGACGCGCGCTCGTCAAAGTAAAGAAAGAAACGAGGGTGTGTCTGGTGAGGGAGCGGGAAGTGGAGTGAAGAAGCCCCCCCCGGCGAGCGTGATGTCCGAAGGCCGCAAACAGGTTAGATAAAGGATGCGACGATGAAACGCCGCCTTATATTGAGATCCGCGCGCGCGCTACCGTACCGCTGCCGAAATCCCCTGTCGATCGTAGCTTATGTTTCCCCGGATTCGCTGTGCATGCGAGTACGGAAAGTCGGCGCATCCAAGAAGACTTTATCTTGCGTCGCAAACAGTCAACCCTCTTAACGGTCGGAAGTCGTAACCTGTTTGACTGTAGTACATACCTAATTACATAACTCTTATGACTTTACCGTCCGGCCCCGCACATAAACCTTCTTGATATTACGGTCGTCGCCCGTCATCAAGAACTTCTCTAGGATGTATTCGGCCGAATCATCCTCCTCTACGTCTGCGATAATCCCCGCATCGGGCCCCAATGTGTGAATCTCCAGCGCGTCAAATTCCTTACCCTCCTCGAAGCTGCCCACCTTGTCTGCGAGCCCGCACACCTGCGCGCCGCCCATAGTCGCAAGATAGAACAGCTCGTTGAGTGTCAGTGCGGGGTCCGCTCCGTCTGTGGCCACCTCGCGCGCTCTCGAAACGACTGACGCTTGCCTTATGACATCGATTATAGACGATGAGGAGCCACCGCCACTGTCTGTACCCAGTCCAACCTTGATGCCCCGGCGCAGGTACTCGCGAATCGGCGCTGCTAGGAAGCCGCCGATCATCGTGTTGGAAACCGGACAGTGAGCGACGCCGCACTTCAACTCCTGAATGCGCTGCAATTCGTAGTCTTCAAGGTAGATGCAGTGCGCGAGGATGGATCTCTCGTTCAGCAAACCAAACTTCTCATACAAGTCCGCCTCGTTGCTAAACTCGTGAAACAGCTCCCGGGTGAACTGAATCGCATCTTCCGCCTCGTCAAAGTGCGTTTGAATGGGCAGATCCGGATTGGCTGCTGCGATCTTTCCTAGGCCCGTGAGGAGATCCCTATCGCAGTTGATGGCGAAGCGAGGGGTGATGATGGGCTTCACGGACCGGCCGGCTGGATCGAGCTTTCGCACGTGGGAGATAAAGTCCTCGGTGGCATCCAGAGAATCCTTAGCGCCGGCCTCCTGGTAAAAGTCGGGCGAGTTCTGGTCCATGTTGCACTTCCCAACCAACGCCCTCTGGCCCTTTTCGAAGCAAATGTCGGCGAGAATCTTGGTGGCTTCGCCGTGAATGCTTCCATAGTAAGAGGCGGTAGTAGTGCCTTGTTTCAAGATGCCGTCAACGCAGGATGAGTAGGCCTTCCTTGCGTACTCCGGGTCCTTGAACCTGGCTTCGTGGGGGAAGGTAATTTCATCAAGCCAGTCCAGCAGCATCTTGCCGCCGCCTGTACCGCGCTGCGTCCATTGCGGGGCGTGGTTGTGCGTATCAATGAATCCTGGGATGAGGAATTGGCCGCGCTCCAAGCGGCGGATTCGGAGAGATCCAGCGCCTGTGGAAAACTCGGCAAGGATTCCGGCGACTTGCGACTTTTCGACATGCTCGCGGAACAGTGCTATCTTACCGTCCGGTCCTACCATAACAAGGCCTTTTTCGAACACGCGCACCTCGGTGGGCGACACTGAGTGGATGATGGTGCCGTAAAAGGCCTGCTCCAGCCGCAGATCGCGGGCGACGACAACAGGCGAGGAATCGTCCATAACGAGAGATTGCACAGTTCGGTTGCAGTCGTGATACGTGGGTGGAGGGGAAGGTGCCCAGAGTAAGGGGCAGCTTTCTGAAAAGTGCTGTCAAGTGTGTCGATCCCCCGCCCGCGATCGTCTCTCCGGGTCCGTGCTGGGCAATTCATGCGCATAAATTGACATTCTACACTCCCTCCATTCCATCGCAGGGGTGATGTTATTACAATCTACATATCCTCCTAAGCATATGGTTAGCTACGAACGCAAGCTCTATGTCTACGTAAGAATTGATCTAAATGAGCGCTCTTGTCTACTTATAAGACCATATAGGCAAGACTGCCGTATACGGACGCAGGCTCTAAGTCTATACAAGTGGTTTATAGGGTGCGTTCTTGTCTGCTTATAAGAGTATACAGGCACAATCGCAGTATCGCTAACACCCATCCAAAGCGACTTGGATTACTTCGCTTCTAGATAGTACCACTCACTGGGGGATGGAAACAATATCCCCCTCTGACTGTACTACACCGTCGCTCAGGGCAGTTGATCCCTCACTCTGCTGAGCAGCGGCTCCCTCTCTCCAGAGTGGTCTCCGCTGTTCGGATAAGGCATTCTCAAGTAACTCCCCCCGTCAACCTTCTTGACTCTCCACGTTCCAGCATCCGCAGCATCATCGAAGAACTGCTGGTTCTCCTCAAAGCTTCGCCCTCCGCTCTCGGGAAGATACATCCATGTCCAAATACCTGCCATCGCGTTTGTCACAGCGAAGACGATGAATATCCAATACTCGAGATTGTTAAACATGATCGGAGTCATAAGGGTGACGGTGAAGTTGGCCAGACCCCAAATAACGACACTGATGGCAGTGCCCTGCGCTCGCGCCGTCGTAGGGTAAAGCTCGGTCGGTATCAGCCAGACGGTAGCAAGCCAACCTATTCCGAATGCCCCTGTGGCGGTAAACAAGGTCACAATGCCAGGGATGGCAACGGCAAGGCCATGGACGTGCTCCAAGTTATCCACATTCATGGCAAGGCCACCTAAAATGGCCAAGAGGAGGAAACAGTTGGTAAGCACAATGCTACCACTGATCATTAGTTTACGTCGCCCAACAGCATCGATCAAGAGCCAGGCAAAGGTCATGAGGAACAGGTACGAGAGGTAGTTCCCTTGCGTCAAGTATTCGGCCTGTCGGACGCCGAAGCCCAGGAGTTCGAATATTTGAGGACCGTATACCGACACAGCGCCGTAACCTGTCAAAGCCTTTGATGGATCAGCTGCGGTCTAACAAAATATACGGCTTGACCTTACCTGGTTCACCTGGCACATGATGGTGACCATGGTCGGGTGAAACTGCGGATGGCCAGGGGTGAACATGTCTTTGTACCCGACATGCTTGTCCGCCTCTTGCTTGTGGCTTTCGCTCAGCTCCTCGAACTTCTTGTCACCACTGCCGGGATCGAGATCCTCGCAGGCTAGTTTGGCATCTTCATCCCTTTGGTGGTAAATGAACCATCTAGGGCTCTCGGGCAACCTCTCAATAAAGGCCAACAGCAACAGGGGATATGCCTGCATGACAATGATAGGGACTCTCCATGCCCATTGGTTTTCTTTGCCGAGAGCCACGGTGATGCCCAGGTTAATACCAAAGGCCATGTTGAGGCCGAAGATATTCATTTGGAACTCTTGTCCCAAAGCTCTACCTCTGGCATCATCTTCAGACAATTCAGCACTGTACACGGGTATGACACTGTCTATACCGCCGACGCCCAGACCCATGATGACGCGCCCCAGTAACATAACGGCGAGCGCGCCCCGATGATAGTACAGGCCCGCGACAAACATGATCAAGTTGCCCAAACTCGCAGTCGCGAGACAGAGGAAAATAGACTTTTTGCGCCCATAACGGTCGGCAAACCACGAGTAGCCGACGGCACCAACGGCGCAGCCTAGGTAATAGACGGAAACTACCATACCGACCATTGGATCATCCGCGCTGATGCCCATGCGCGCGAGATAGTCGTGGTTCGTGTTAATCAGAGACATCATGCCCTGGAATCGGTTTAGATGAAACAACATGCGGAAACGCTGCCAGGACAAGGATTCTTACCTGGTCATATCCGTACAGCGCTATCGCCGTGCTCGAGAAGAGCACGACTTGCTGCCGCTTGTCATTGTAGAACGATTTGGCTCGGGATGCGACCCAAGACATGATGGTACCGAGGGGATGGGGAGGAAGGGTGCTGAGATGACAGCGGGAGGCAGATCTGATACCGACAAGAAAAAAGTGTGGCTGGCACTAATGGAAACCTAGGGTCCTGGTGACAATGACGTTGGAGCGTGAGATACGGTCAACCTGCCGAGTCCGCTAGGGCGGCTGGCGCGGCGTCAGTGCGCGACGGCCTCCTCACACCCGACTACATTGCAGATGGAAAGTAGTTTGTATCAATTTGATTGATTTCAATAACAAACAAGGTGACGTCCGTCACTATCAAGCACGCTTCACCACTTAATGAGATAATGATACTTGTACGAGTAGAAGAAGAAATCTAGTTAGGCACCGGATAAATTACCCACCCCTCTAGATATTTTGCCGACCCCACGTGATAGCATCTACAGAATTATATAAAGTGTTTTTACTTTTCAAGGGGCAAAATATCTAGAAGAGGTGGGCAAATTATCTGGGTTCATAAAATTTTAGGCTTATAGCTAATTTAGGTATGTATCTAGATAAGGAATACTCTATAGAGACTGCTTATATCATTCCTTTCTCGCTAGACGGTGAATCTCGATCGGTGGTGACTGAGACAAGCAAGCTGTATTAACTTGATTGGTTTCGATGAGGAATAAAGTGACCTGGGACCAATCGGCGACGCGAACGTCTCTTTGCTGGTTTGACATCATGATAAGCTTTGCGGAATGCTTTGTTTTGCTTTTTCGTTGCTGTGCTCGTCTTCTCTGGGTCCTTAAAGAAAGTGTTTTGCTCCTGCGTAATCTCGATCCTTAAACTTTTTGTTTGATTCTTGTCGTCTACTTGTCGCTGGGTCGAATAACTATGAATTGGTTAAACTTTCAGATGCTTTCAAACATCATAGTCCAAGTACCCTCAAAGCATACGAACCTTCACCGTAGATGAAAGTTACGACATCAGCTATGGCTTCCGATCCAATCCTTCGACTAGGCCTTCAACAACCTCATCAAGGTCTTTCTTCCCTTCGGCATACTGATCACCTAGCTTGGTGTCCGATACGACGCGATAGACTTCTGCAATGTTGTCAAAGACGTTGGCGTCAGACCAACCTCCGTCGTCCCGAAACGTCTCTCCAATTTCATTCATCTCGCCAACCCAACGATACGCCTTCTTAGGCATTCCTACTAATCCGCTAGCGGCCCGTTCTCCCAGTGCCGGAAAAAACTCCTGCAACTGCTCTTTTAACTCTGGTAAAACGCCCATTTGTTCCGCTGTACTGAAGGACTGAATGGCCAGGGCCGTGAAGCCCTTGGTAAGGGATGCAAAAGAGGCTTTCAAACCACTTGCCGTGCCGATAGTGGGTCCCAAGTACTTGGTGTTGAGGACGGAAGCAATATTTTGCCCGCTGACCGGCGCGATGTCAAGTGCGTGCGGGCCAGAGATGGGAATGCTGGGCCGTTTCCAGGAACTCAGATCATTGCCTTTACTGATCCGACTAGGCGGAGAGCCAATAATTCCGCCATCGATAAAACGAATAGCTGGTGTTTCTTCATTGATACGTGACTCAATAGCACGCACTGAGGTAGGAGAAATGGCGTTCAGATCCAAAAAGTACAGTGGGTTACCATCAGGCTGTCGGGCACCTTGCCTGTATGCAGCTATGATTCGCTCGGCGGTTGCCTTGGCATCTCGAGGTGGGACAATGGAGAGGATGTAGTCGCAACGGTTCACAAGGCTGATGTCGTCCGGTAAGATATCGATCGAGGCAGACTCAGCGCGCTTGCGGGTGGCTGGGCTGCGGCCGGCGCACGAGGTGAGGACGTGACACGAATGGGCCTGGAGCAACCTCGCAATGCCCAAGCCCATGTCCCCGATGGAGAGAATGCCGATGGAAGCAGTCATGATTATGGTGACACTAACTCCGGGTAACTAGCTGTGGGGTAAGCGGGCGTTTGCTTATAAATTTGGCTCGGGCCGGGTGGGAGAGGTGCCGAGAGGTCGACCTATGCAGCACACCCGCAGCTCCAAGTATACCCAGGACAACAGTTTTGTAGTGGAGTTAATTTATTTCCTGCATATTCCTCGGTCATATTTTATTATGACTTGGATTGATTTCTGTCCGGTCGATGTAGGTCTTGAAGAATAGCGCTTGGTCCACGTGGCGCTAGCTACAACCACCTTCGCGCTCCTTCCTGCTCCCCCAACTTCACTTCGTTTGTAAGCTGAAAGGAGAGAGTGAAAGTTGCTTCGGGGACGGATATGCTTCAGCACCGAGGACTCACAATGAGTTGGTGATGGATTTCTCAGCTTCAGCCGCCAGCGCCAGATAAAAGCCATCGGCACGCACGCCATCGGCTCTCCGCCTCCGTCACACGGCATTCCATCCTCGTGCTCCCTCGGACTTTTTAACAACAACCTCTCGGCCTTTTTTCTTTGTCTTGCTCCAGTCTCTGCATCATATCGCCATGTCTTCCAACGAGCGAAACATTGTCATTCTCGGCGCCTCCTTCGCTGGCATCAGCGCCACTCACTACGCGCTGAAGCACGTCCTGCCATTCTTGCCTACATCCAATGGCGAGAAATACCACGTTTACCTCATCAGCCCGTCCAGGGACTTTTTCTTCCGCGTCGCCAGCCCACGTGCTGCTGTCTCCACCGACCTGATGCCCAACTCCAAGACCTTCTACCCTATCGCTCCGGGCTTGGCGCAGTATGGCAACCTTGTCACCTTGGTTCTGGGCACCGCTACCGCATGGGACAACGAGACACGCACGGTGAACATTGCTTCGGCTGAGGGACCTGAGAAGGTCCTCGGCTACCATGCGCTGCTTCTTGCAACTGGCACGCGTACTCCGAGCCCTCTCTTCACCCTTCACAGCACCTCCGAAGCCAGCAAGGCGGAGCTCAGCTCGATGAACACTAGGCTGGTCAAAGCCAAGAGCATCTTGATTGCTGGTGGTGGTCCTGCAGGCGTTGAGACTGCTGGCGAGATAGGTGAATACCTGAACGGCACACCCGGCTGGTTCGCCAGCAAGCCCGTCGAGCCAAAAGCTCACATCACCGTGGTCACTGACAACAAGAATCTTCTTCCGGCGCTGCGTCCTGAGTTGGGGAAGAAGGCTGAAGGATACCTGGCTCGCCTTGGTGTGGAGGTCAGGTACGGGGTCCGAATGGAGAAGGCTACCGACAACAGTGATGGCACGACTACTGTCCGCATCAGCACCGGTGAAGAAGTCACAGTCGACGTCTACATCCCGGCCACTGGCCAGGTCCCCAACACCGAATACGTGCCCAAGTCGCTGCTCACGGACAGAGGATACGTCCAAACGAACAACACTACACTGCGGGTTGACGTTGCCGGCCCCCGTGTCTACGCCCTCGGTGATGTCGGATCCTACACCCGCGGCGGTGTCATGGACATCTACGATGCAGTTCCAGTCGTGTAAGTCCCCGAGCTCTATCCAATGGCCCTATCAGACTATTGACACTTCTGTTTAGGATGACGAACATGAAGCGCGACCTGCTCGCCTTTGCCGATGCAGGCGAGGAGAAGCCCGGCGCGACAATCACGCCCAAGGGCGGCGACCGGCCGTACAAGCCGAACCTGAAGGAGACACAGTTGGTGCCGGTAGGCCGCAGCAAGGGCGTGGGCGCCATATTCGGCTGGAAGCTGCCCAGCTTCATGGTCTGGCTGATCAAGGGTCGGGATTACCTGTCTAGTACGGCGCCGGACCTGATCACCGGCAACAAGTGGAAGAAGGAGAACAGCTGGAAGCCTACGGACGGTTAGGCATGATGGGTGAGGCGTCTTTGGAGTGGCGGATGAAAATAGGCATGGTCGAGGTTGCTATGCGGGTTCGATGTTCGATGTCCCGCATCCGGCAGTAACATGCTTCCACGGTAGTTCCCTTCGATATGCCCTTTAACACCAGTACAGCTTGATAATAGATGCTTGAACGTCCCTCAACTTTTTGCATCCCAGGAGCTCATGTTCTATCGCGTACGTTGTACATTCTACTCAGATGAAGTCCAACGTCTCGACCAATCATCCCAATCCGGCCAATGGTCTTGCCGCCGGCCCCAGACGCCACGGCGAAAACGGTTCTCGTGATTGGAGCTCCAAGCCGCGATGATAGGTAGAAGGCGCCGTCCTATGACGTAGGCTTAACGTACATCTGCTCCCATGCGGGGTACTCCTACTTCTAAAAGGACGTCCATCTACTCGTTCTTCGTATACAACCCACGTTGCACAACAGCTCTGTCCAGCTACACACTGATACTCTGCCCCACCTATCCGCACCAGAAGAAACCTACCTACCTAGCAAGCATGTCCCTCCGCAACGCAGAAAAGATCGCCTCCGAGGGCAGCGACTGTGCGTCCCTACTTCACACCACCACCTTCCTTTGCCCACCACACCCAACACCCAACCCCAAGCCCGAAGCCCATACGCGCTAACATACTCCACAGCGCTCGAAGGCGGCTCCTCGGGCCAAGCGCGCCAGAGCTCGAAGATGGCGCGCCCGAACCAGATGGAAAACGATCTCGAGCTATCCAAGGCGAACAAGCCGTCGACGGACAAGCCGGAGGACGTTGCGGGCCGGCATGACAAGGGGTTGGGCATGGCGGATAAGTTGGTGGGTGGGTTGGATAAGGTTATGGGGAAGAAGTGAGGGGGAGGATAGCAAGTCTCTTTGGAGGGTGCTGGTTGGGTTGTGGGTGTGGGTATCGTGGAAGACGAGGGATGCGTTTTGTATGAATTTCGCGCGCTGCTGCATGTACTGTATAATCGATTCCGTGGTTGACTCTCTCCTGTCGGAGCCCGGTTGACAGTGACCAGTGACCATTGCCCACTGACCAGGGATGAGAAGCTGAAGTGCGTCAGGCGCACGCACCGCACCCGTCCCCACACTGGCTGGAACACGCAGCACTCAGCCTTACGCGCAAACCCACAAACGCGCCGACGCCGACGCGCTCAACCCAGAATCTCTTCCCTCCAATCCCCACGTAAACCAACCAGCCAGCCAAGCAACCAACAACAATGCCACCGCTCCCGCCCCTCCATCGCCTCGCGCGCCCCGCGCCCGCGCCCCTTACCCGACCCCTCCACCGCCTCCCCCACCACCATTACCACCCCCAGCGTCACGCCTCCCCAACAACAGCAACAGCAAGCACGCCCGCAGCAGCAGCACCGCCGCCCCCCCGCGCCCGCCGCTCCCTCCGACCCTACATAACCGCGACGGTGTTCCTCGCCCTCGGCCTCGCAGCCGGGCACCTCGTGCGCGTGACGCTGGCGCCGCCGCCCCTCCCGCCCACGGGCTCAGACATGGACGCCGCGCTGCGGGCGTCGCTGGAGCGGGACCTGGACGCGCTGCCGGTGGTGCGGCGGCTTGCGCGGGGTGGCAGCGACGACGAGGAGGGCAGCGAGGGCGAGGGTGTGTGGCGCGAGGTTGGCTCCAGCAGTAGTAGCGGTGCTGGTGCTGGTGCTGAAGGGGCCAAGGGAGCAGAGGGCTATGTGCACGGCACGTTGGCTGGGATGCGCGGGCTGGGGCCGTGGCGACGGTGGTGGAACCCCCGTTCGGGGGAGGCGGTGCTGGTGTTTTGGCTGGGTGGGGGCGTGACCGGGTGGCCGGGGGTGGCGCATGGCGGGTTTATTGCTACGATGTTCGTCGAGGGGTTTAAGGACGCTGTTGGTGAGCACGGCGGCGGCGGCAAGGCTGGTGGTACGTTATACCTATCTCCCTTCTTCTTTGGGTCGCGCGTGTGTGCTAATGACTGCTGTGTGTACGTGTGCAGAAAACCCCATTGACACGATCAACCTGACCCTGACGTACCTGGCCCCGACCCTCTCGTCCAATTTCTACGTCTTGCGCACGGCGCCCGCGCCGCAGTTGGAGCCGGGCACGGGGCTGCCGCCGCAGAAGGACATGACGAAGAAGCAGAAGCGGGGGGCTGGTGCGCTTGCGGCTGAGGAGGAGGAGATGACGGGGACGCTGGAGACGGTGGGCGGGAAGGTGTGCGTCAAGGCTAAGGCGGTGGTGAGGCGGTAGAGATGGGGAGGCTGCTTGTGCTGTGGCATGCAAAATGGCATGAGATGAGTGGTCTACTTCATAGAGACGCGCCGGGAGAAAACCTGGAGACGTTGCTCGGGAAGAGCATGTATACTACGCGGAGGGGAAGATAATGTTGTTTATATCCATACGGTGAGTAGTGCTGAGAGCATGTCAACCACCTTTAATTCAAAAGTTAACCCATTTATATGAGCATGTAGCAAACTCACGTCAAGAACATCACTATCACATCACCCAATTCGACCAGAATAAGTCATAAACACTCGTAACCATTAAAGCAGCTCTAGCGTAGGTATGATGCTACGAAGCTCGCAAAAAGCAGCAAACCGCTCAACTAAACAAACAAAAAGCCGCACGTACAAGACCATGCTTGATGCCGATTCGCACGACGACGAAAGAAAAGAAAAGGGGGTATTGAGGGTATCAGAAAAGAGGCCTTTCTTCCGTCCATCGTCTCATCATCCATCCGTTTCTCTTCCTCCTTCATCCGAGTGACGTTGGTATCGTATCGTTGTCGCTAAGAGAATTGACTATAAGTCATACATGTCGGTGGGTTGGTTGGTGAAAAAGGGTGGGTTTTGAGAAGGTGGTCGAAAGACCGATGTAGAGTAACTCGATCGAGGTCGTCGAGTCGCAAAGCTTAGAGGTGCGAGGCGGGCGTCATGTGCCGTGTCCAAGGAGGACAAGGTAGTCTTCCACGAACAAAAATGGCGACCGGTTGGCGAAGGAATCGGAGTGCATGTTCGAAGGCAGTGGCAGCGCAGTCAGCCCCCCGTTTCCCCGCACCTCATGATTATACATGACTAGTGACTCTGCGACGACGGCTGCCGGCGCGGTTGCAGGTCAGGCAGCCGACAATGATGTCGAAGACGGCGACGATGCCGTTCAGGATGGCCTTCAGGATGCCAGCGATGCCGTTGACGACGGCCATGAGAGCCGCGCCGATCGCTTGGAAGACGGACTTGATCTGGTGTGGGGGTTAGCGCGAAGGCTAGAAGAAGAGTGGGGGTGGGGGACGTACGCAGGACACTACGGCGCCCATTGTGATGAGTTTCTTTGGAGTTGTTGTTGAGTGGTGGGTATTGTTCTTGCCAGCGAGAGAAGTGGTGCTGGATGGATGAGTTGTAGTGGATGTGGTTGTTGTTGGGGTATCAAGTGCTGGAATGTTGGAACAAAGCAGGCAGGAAGCTAGGTTTATATTATGTCCTCTCGCAGCCCTGCTTTGCTCTTTAACGCATGACGTAGTACGGATTACCACTTTTCCTCCCTCCCTCGCCCAAGTACAGTGAAATCACTAGCCACAATTTTACGACAACAAATCACAAGGAATCCTGATTCCTGATCCAAAACTTGGCATAACCAGACCCCCCGCTAGCGCCGCGCCTGGACACGGCTCCCTTGCCCAACGCGGTGTCGAGCGGCGCCAAAAATGCCCAAAGCAGATGCTGCTGCTCGCCTTCGGGACCGCGCGTGTTGGTTGAGCTTGTTTACTGGGCCAACCGCTCCAACGCTCCGCGCCCAATGTCGTCAGGTGTGGCGGTGACTCTATCTCCAGCTGCTTGCATCATGTATCCAATATCGAATATCTGCATACAACGGTTTGGCTCATCGGTAGGTAGCTTGCGACCGTTAAAAGAAAGGGCGTTTATCGGTATATCCGGCCAAGGTTTGCATAGCCTTTCGCATACTCAGAGCCTTTAATTGCTTACAACATTTCTCGCGTTATAACGCCAAAGCCAATTTTGAGTCGGATCGCTGGTGCTGTACACCACTCACCTCTCGTATCTGCATACCTACCTACGCCACATCTCCCTCCTGTAACAGCAGGAGTAGGACAAGATTGCAGTGCACGGCATACACCAGAATGACGTCTCACACGCCTCTAATCCCTGTCGCACATCGCTGGCCATAACATCATTTGATCCGCTACCCGCTGACTAACGCCACCATAACCCTGCTCGCACTGCGCATTTGCGTCAAAGATGACCCGCCGTGCCCGCGAAGCCGAAGATCTCCTTTTTCTTTCCCCTTCTTTTTTCCCTTCCGTTGCTTGCGCAATAATCATCAATCTGCAGCGGATGCGGCGCTCCGATGCCTGTTATGCCGTCATGGGGCCATGGCTTCTTGTAAAGTGTGTGCCACGCAAACGGCCCGGAAATTCAACGCTTTGATGCGCGCCTTGCGCTTGCGCTCCGCGGCCTGAAAGTTCTAGACTGCCACACTGCCACGACTGCCTGGCATAGGACAAAACGGCCGCCATAAAGGTAAGAGAAAGCACGGCGGCGATGGTGGTCCCCCTAAGAGAGCGCCGTAATCCCTTAGGAGGATATAGATCTTCCCTAGCTGTACCATGCCGTAGCCACGATATGATGACGCCCGTGTCGTCTGCATAAAAAATAAAAATAAAAAAAAAGAAGAGGCTCGGCGAAGAAAACTTTGCGGTTGGGGAATTGGTGGATGGGAACTTGGCAAATAGAACTCGGCACAGTATGTCAAGAGACGAAGAAGGCTCAGCAACCATCGGTGAAAAGAGGGAGACTTAGGAAAAAACTTGGCTGCAACAACCTTTGAGAGACAGAGAGAAAGGCTCAAGATAGCAATCTTCCAAAAGCCTCGGACGACTCTACAGGCTGCCTCACGATTACTCTGTAGGTTCTGGTCCTCCGTCCTTACCACAAACTCACAGGACAACACCGTCGAACGCTTCAAAAAGTCGGTTCAGGCTCTCAATATCTCCATCGAACATACTATTCGACTTTAGTGTACTCATTTCCTCAACAAGGTCACTACTCGGCCTTGGTATGCCCACCCTTCTGTCAAAAACAGGACTCTTTCGCACTACACTTCTGACCACCAACCGTTCGGCTCAAACAACCGACACCTCTCCGGTATCAGCCTCTTGTGCAACGAAGAAGTCTTAGAGATAACATCCAAATTCCTTACGACTCCAATCAAGAGCGTCTCGATGAACCAGAGCGAATTCAACAGAAATTTGCTAATTACAATAGCAAAAATTTCCACCAAGTATCCACTTAAGGACGGCAGCATACATGAAGATTCATCCCACGGGTTATCTGTCTCTAAGCACCAGAGCAACCAAGCATTCTCGTCCCAAATTACGACTAGTTAAAACGCTACTCTTCATTTCAGTAGCGGTTTACCTATTAGTATAGTGATGCTTTCTGCATGATGCGCAAAGCACCTTCGACAGGTAGAGCTATGGTGGTGAGTGACGGCTAGCTTTGACACTGCCAGTGGCGGATTACCGAGCAGGTTTGACTGCAAAATTGAAATACGTCCGGCCGAAGCCAGCATCAAAAGTTTGTGAGTCGTAGGTCTGCTACAAACGGCTAACTGGAGGTAGCAGTGAGGTGCTGGTTAGGCCCGGAAATATCCTTATTGTAGATACTAGCGAAACTAGTATTTGAAGTAAGTAATATTAAGGCTGTAGTTAAGAGGTTACATTGACAGGACTTACAGTAAGGTGCTGGATTGGCCCGGCGACATGTTTTGTTGTGATTGGAAGCAAGGCGGATAACTAAAGCCAAAAGTGTGTTGCGTATAATGATGAGTGGGACGGGTATCTAACGTAGAGGTTTCTTGTTCTTGGTGTATTGGTTGTGGTTTCGAGTGAAGATAATAGTCAAAGTCAGAAGTGACTTGGTCGTAGTTGAGAGCAAAATGCGTAGATGTGTGGAACTAGGTAATGCTTTGATGATGCGCGCCGAGGATTGGAAACTGGTTGTTGAAGTCAGAAGTGATTCGGAGTAGCTGGTGCTTTGGTGATGCGTCCGATGATTGAAACTCTTGGCGACCAGAGTTGTTGTCGACAAGATAAAAATCGAAGTCGGTCTGGGAGTGATAGGGGGCGTGATACCAAATTCCCTACCCACCGCTTGAAGTAACCACCAAACAATGGTCGTTTTGAGAAGAAATATAGACAAGTACAAACAAGAAATACAAAAAATATGAACAAGAATACAGACAACAAATACAAGAAACACAGATTACTACGAAAGGAAATATAGACAAGAAATATAGGCAAGTAGAAACAGAACAGACAAGAAAGATAAACAAGTACAAACAAGAAAGACAAACGAAAGGAAAATGAAATCAACATATTCCATTACGGGTTTTGAATTCGCGACCCCCCTCCCCTGCTAGCGCCGTTAGAGCCTATACTTACTTGCGATACTTGCATGGAGCAGAACCATTGCATCCATACCTCGGACTCGGGCTAGGATCTAGGCAAGGTGTACTCTGTAGGGACTGTTTATATCGTCTCCTGTCTTGCTAAGCTGTGGATCTCGGTTCCCGGTGAAAGACTTTATATAACTAGGAAAGCCGTCTTGGCAGCCTGTAAGACAGTGGCCGGCGACATGCGAAGGGATACAAACCGCACTCTGAGCGCACTCATATCCAGGTATCGTGACTACGGCATATTAGCCGCAGCCGGGGGGAGATGGCTTTCGCCTATCTCCTCACTCTCTTGGAGGAGCCGCCACTGTCGCCGCCATATCCACCGCGTGTGTGCGTTCTGAGCAGAAGACGTGATGGAGAGAGAAGGAGGAACAGATAGAGGTAATAAAGTAAGAGTTTACCATAGGTGCATAGGTACCTAGTAGCATTTCCCAATTGGGTTAGCCGTGTCGGCAAATGAACCCGCCGAACGCTAGGCGGTGGGACTAGGTTGGCAGAAAAGTGTCGGCGATTTCATCTGCCTGCCGCCCTCTCGACCGCATCACCACATCCTCCCTTCCTACGATGGCTGAACGCAGGCCTGACAGTGGCGACTCACGCGCCAAGCGCCAAAAAACCTCCGCGGCAGACATGGACCCCAAGAACAACCCTTACCTCGCCCACATGTACGCCGACGAGGGCTCCAACGGTTACGCCTCCAAGAACAGCGGCCTGTCGCACATCACTCGCCACAAGTCGACCGCAAAGGATGCCGCGAAGGCTGAGGATGGCCCCAACAACCCTTTCACCGGCGCCCCGTTGTCGCAGAAGTACTTCAACATTCTGAAGACGAGGCGCGACCTGCCCGTCCACGCCCAGAGGTGAGCACGCGCGCCTGGACTCCAGCCCGTGAAATAGGTACTAATTGATCGCAGAGACGAATTCCTTCAGTTGTTCCAGCAGACGCAAATCCTCGTCTTCGTCGGTGAGACGGGTTCCGGTAAAACGACGCAGATTCCCCAATTCGTCCTCTTCGATGACTTACCCCAGAGCGCGGGAAAGATGGTCGCTTGTACCCAGCCTCGTCGTGTCGCCGCCATGTCCGTTGCTGCTCGTGTCGCTGACGAGATGGATGTCAACCTGGGAGCGGAGGTCGGTTATAGCATCCGTTTTGAGGACAAGACGTCGCCCCAGACCATTCTCAAGTACATGACCGACGGTATGCTTCTGCGCGAGGCCATGAACGACCACAACCTTAGTCGCTACAGCACCATCATTCTGGACGAGGCTCACGAGCGTACCTTGGCTACGGATATTCTGATGGGCTTGTTGAAGGAGGTGGCTCTGCGCAGACCCGACCTCAAGATCGTCATCATGTCTGCCACTCTGGATGCGGCAAAGTTCCAAAAGTACTTCAACGAGGCTCCTCTGTTGGCCGTCCCTGGTCGTACCCACCCCGTCGAGATCTTCTACACCCCCGAGCCGGAACGGGATTACGTCGAGGCTGCTCTCCGTACAGTCCTGCAAATTCACGCCAGCGAACCCGAGGGAGATATCTTGCTGTTCTTGACGGGTGAAGAGGAAATCGAGGACGCGTGCAGGAAGATCAAACTCGAGGCCGACGAGCTGATGCGCGAAGCCGATGCGGGTCCTTTGAGGGTTTACCCGCTGTACGGTACCCTGCCTCCTCACCAGCAGCAGAAGATCTTTGAGCAGGCGCCTCCTCCGCTTCGCCCCGGCGGTCGCCCGGGACGCAAGGTCATTGTTTCCACCAACATTGCCGAAACTTCTCTTACCATTGACGGTATCGTCTACGTCGTTGACCCCGGCTTCAGCAAACAAAAGGTCTACAACCCCAGAATCCGTGTCGAGTCCCTGCTCGTTTCTCCCATTTCCAAGGCCTCTGCTCAGCAGCGCGCTGGTCGTGCCGGTCGTACCAGGCCCGGAAAGTGCTTCCGTTTGTACACTGAGTCAGCCTTCAAGAAGGAGCTCATTGAGCAGACTTACCCTGAGATTCTTCGTTCCAACTTGTCAGCTACGGTGCTTGAGTTGAAGAAGCTTGGTGTCGAGGATCTCGTACACTTCGATCTCATGGACCCTCCCGCGCCTGAGACGCTCATGCGTGCTCTGGAGGAGTTGAACTACCTTGCCTGCTTAGACGACGAGGGTGAGCTTACCGCTCTCGGCAAGCTGGCCTCCGATTTCCCTCTCGACCCGGCGCTGGCCGTCATGCTCATCTCGTCTCCCGAGTTTTACTGCTCAAACGAAATCCTTTCTCTCGTTGCCCTTCTCTCCGTTCCTCAGATCTTCGTCCGCCCAGCGAGCGCAAGGAAACAGGCCGACGAGATGAAGGATCTCTTTGCACACCCGGATGGTGACCACCTGACCATGCTCAACGTCTACCATGCCTTCAAATCGCCCGATGCGCAAGACAACCCGAAGCAGTGGTGCCACGACCACTTTGTGTCGTACCGGGCATTGCAGCAGGCCGACAATGTGCGCCTGCAGCTCAAGCGCATAATGGAGCGCGAGGAGCTAGAGCTGATGTCGACGCCGTTCGAGGACAAGAAGTACTACGAGAACATACGGCGGGCGCTGGTAGCGGGCTTCTTCATGCAGGTGGCCAAGCGCGACGGCACGGGCAAGATGTACCTGACGGTCAAGGACGATCAGAACGTGCTGCTGCACCCGTCGACGGTGCTGGGCCAGGACAGCGAGTGGGTCGTGTACAACGAGTTTGTGCTGACGACCAAGAACTACATCCGCAATGTGACGGCGGTGAAGCCAGAATGGCTGCTGGACATTGCGCCCAACTATTATGATCTCGAGACTTTCAAGAAGGGCGATATTAAGAATGCGTTGGTGCGCACGGTCGAGAAGATGCGCCGTAGGGATGCCATTAAGAATAGTAGGCGCTGATGAGGCGGGGCTGTCTACGTGTAGTATAGTATACCTAGGAAGGAAGGAAGAAGAAAGAGCTTTTGTCAGTTATGTCGTGTGCTTTCCGTTTTACGGTTGTTGTCACCTTCAAGCGAGATGAACAGTCCAGCGACACGACAGGGAAGGATACAAGTAGTCCATGGAGTACGAGCGAAAAGGGTCTTAGAGTGCACACAGACAGGCTACCTCGATTATCGTAACTAGATTTCCGTTTTCTACGCCGTGGGAGAGTCAATTCCTTGTTTGACGGTGACGGAAGTCCATTATTCCATCCATTCCATGGTCTTGGTGAAGTATATTTATGTTTGCGCTTATATAAGTGCCTGTGTTGTGCTGTGCTGTGAAGCAATGCAGCCGTCTGCCCCAACGCTCCTCGAAAATGCCCACTGCAACAAACGCAAGCGATATGTAAGTAACGCGACCCCAGCCCCCCAAAGCCCAAAGTCAATAAACCTTAGGTATGTGGGTATGCTAGCCTTCTCCCATCCTGCCCCCTCCCCTCCCCAACCCCCTGTTGGCTGGCATCGCTGCTGCTCGCTCATCAATGCGCAAAAAAGAGCTAGCTGTGCGCACATCTTGCAAATGTTGGAGAAAAGAAAAAAAGGAAGAAGAAAAGAAAAGAAGAACAAAACTCCTCCGCGCCTATTACCGTGCTGTGCTGGCTGGTCCCTATCCCACCCAGTCAATCAGTCCCGTCGTCGTTTCCATCGTCACTTTCGTCATTGTCGGAACTCGTTCATGTCCGTGATTTTTGGTCTTTTTCTTTTTTTTCTTCTTCTCCATTTATTGATGCGCCGTCGCCGCGCGCCCGCGCTCAACCTCCTCGTTCAGATTCCCCATAGGGGCTGCAGCGGTCGGATGCGACGACAACGACTCGCCCTCCACCACCGGAGGACTAGCCGCCCGGCTCACCACAAGCGGGCTCTCGGGCCTCGACGACGTCGACGGGCTGCCCACGCGGCTGATACTGCCAGGCGTCTCCTGGCCGCCCACCATCATCCTGTGCAAGTTCGCCGCGCTGCCCTGCCGCGAATTGCTGGCCGTGTAAAAGTCCATGCCGCTATTGCGCGCCGACTCCGAGGGCGATGACACCAGCCCCGCCGACGAGCTGACGGTGCGCCGGCGGTTGTCGTTGCCCTCCGCATAGTCGCGGAAGTCGCGCGAGCTCCAGCTGGCGCGGTGGACGCGGGCGCCCCGCGGCAGGCTCGTGTACGACATGCGGCTGTTGACGCTGGTGGAGCGGACGCGGGTGCCTCCTATGGCTTGGCCGTCGGCGGCTGGGCCCTTGCCCTTGCCTGAGAGGGAGTTTGCGGACGCGAGTGGGTCGCCAATGTCGGAGAGGAAGACTTGGTCTTCGTCCTCGATTTTGGGGACGCGCCGCACCGTGGACACGGCAAAGTACGGTTCTCTGGGCTCCTGGGGCTCTTCGACGGGCTCCGGAGCTGGCTTGGGCTCCCGCGGCACGTCCTTCTCCGTGCGCTCCATGTGCCTGTAGTACCGTTCGCGCCAGTCGGCCCAGCGGCGCGGCCGGAAGTCTTCGCGATGCCGCATTATGGACATGTAACTTGACACGGCGCCGACGGCGATGGCAATGAGCAGGAAGATGGTCAGAATGCCCTGAATGACCACCACAACAATGCCAATGGCGGCAGTGATGATGCGACCGGTGTTAAAGCGGACATCGAATGCCGCGGACAAGGCGACCGTGGAGACTTTGCTGAAACCAAGCAAGTACACCACCAGCGCGTTCAGCCGCTGAGCCTCGAATGGGCGGATCACAATGATCGCGATGAAGGCAATGATCTCGACCACGAGCAGGCCGAAAACCTGCGTCTTGGGGTGACCAGAAGCGCCGGCGTAGAAACAGGCCCGGACGAACTCATAGACGAGCCACAGCGCAAAGAACCACCACCGCGTGCGCCGGAAGCGCGACGCCAGCCAGCCGAACTTCTTGATGTAGTCCTCGTCTTCATGGATAGTCTTTCGGTTCTCAGAGTCCACATGGCTGATGCGCCAGAAAGGAATTGATCCGGCATAGACCTTTTCCGTGTCGTCCTGGTTGTTGCTTGCGCGAGAGAAATGATACCAAGGTATGCATCCGAGAACTCTACTCCTTTCGAGATTGATACGGTCCGGCTCCGAAACGTGGTTACCAAATCTCAGGCGGTAGTAACAGGCGTAGCCAGCCACTCCAAACATCCCGCAAAAGAATATGATGAACACGATCGCGGCGATGGCCAGCACGCCCTTTGCGCCGTCCCAGGTGAATTGGAACATTGAGAGGAAAATCATACTGAAAAAGCCAATGAAAAGCGTCCGGAGGATGGCCAGCCCCGTGTATCCAAGCCAATGCGCTCTGAAGTAAGCAAGTCGATCTTGCTTGATGAGTTTGGTGCGGCTCATGCCTTCCAGAGTCCACTTGAATATCACAACGGCGCCAGCTATAATTACCAAAAGTATCAAAAACCAGAGGAAGCCAGTCATAAAGGCGTTGGAGACTGGGATGTTTTCTTGACCCAGGGTACCAGCAAATCCGGAGTAGTTTCCTGGCAAAGGTAAGCCAGGCTTGACTGGTTCTCCATACCAGGAAAAGCCATCGGAGCTGTTGGTGAGTTCGCGCTTAGCGATGACCGATTCCAAGGCGCGCGAACGCAAAGTCCGCAAATCTGGCTCCCAGGAGTTGGGCATGGACCTCCGGTAGATTTTTGAGATGTCGTACCCGCCGCCGACGTTCTTATCGTCAGCTCCTGCACTGGCTGCTCCAACCGCACTCGTGTTGCCCTTGTTGGATCCAATGAAGTTGTTAATAGAATTTTGCATACTCTTACTATAAATCATGCCGCCAGTCCAGGCGTAGTTGCTCCAAAATGCAACAAGCACGCTCGGCCAGTTCATCGACAGAGCGCCGGTGAAGAAGATATGTTGGAAGACGGCAAAGACAACCAAGATGGATACCGAGTGGGCGTAATGTGTTCGCATGGTCGGTAGATCTGCTCCATAAATGGCGGTAGCAAAAGAAGCAATGACGGCAACGACGGTGAATACTCCGAAGATAATGCCCACTGCAGTCGGGTGAGAAAATGTAGCTCCATTAGTGATCACGGCTGAGTAGCATCCAATCATTTGCCGAGTGGAGTTTGCGAATATTCTGAGGATAGCTTGCCCCTCAAAATCCGGAATACTGAGCGCGATAGCTATTGTACATTAGAGCTGAACCCTTGATTAGCACCAGTGAGGCACTCACATGGAATGTTTGCGACGTCGCTTGGCGCAATTGGGATAATGCCATTTGCTTCTATGGGGACCCCGGCTTTCATAGGGCAAAGACTAAGGCTCGTTAGCATCTAGTGGTGCCGGCATTGGGAATAGTTCTACCTTGCTATGTTGGCGCTGCAGGGATTGAAAACCAGTTGAAACTGGCTCTCGCCATAAGCATAAACGGCGATGTACACTGCCAACAATCAGGGACCTGTACAAAACACGACGCGCGGCGCCACTCACTCATAAGGTCTTCATTAACCACAGCTGTGTTCCCGGCTAAGTGGAATTGCACCGTCATGTTGTCCTTGTAGTATGCCGCGTCGAAACGAGTGACGTTGATGCTGCTGTCGCCCATGCAGTCGCCAAAGTTGCCAGTGTATAGCGATGGCTTGCGGTTGTCTCGCAACAGGATTGACTTGCCGTCGGAATCGGTGCCCTTGACGTATCTCACTCCGTTGACGGTAGTCTGCGCGTATGATAGGCGGAAAAGGGCCATGAAAGCAAAGAGCCACATGAGGGCCGACCGCAGTGTATTCTGCACCATGGTAAATGATTGGGAGGAGGCGTCAAGGTGTTCTCATCAAGGTGGCAGTTGAGGGAAGACAGGGCAGAGCTGATGGGGTGACGCGAGAGAGGACGCGTGAGAACGAGCGGAATCGGACAGCGACGCGACGGCCGGGGTGAACGAGTGGATGTCTAAGGAAGAAGAATCCTATGTCTGTCTGTCTATTCTGAAAGTGCGGGGATTTCTTTGTTCGTATTGGTATGCGGGCGCTCGGTCCTCGTATAGACAAAGGTGCCTCAGTGGGCGGAAGATGCTGGTATGGTGGACATGCAGTGGGATATTCACAGCGGCGAGAAGCGGTAAAAAGGCAAGGGAAAACAGAAGCGCGGAGGCAAAGAGTTGGTTGTATAAGGTGACGGAAGAAGGCACGGATGCGCAGCTGGTGGCGGGCGCCAAGGGTCGGCTGAAAAGGTCAGGGACTGCCAGTGCCCAGAAACACTCCACTCTAGACCCTATGGCACGCGCGCGAAGAAACCCCGATTCGGGAACGGGAAGGGCGGAGATCGATCCCTGACCACTCTGTTAACCCTACTCGTACGTGGCCGAATCGACTACGCCAGATGCGTTCTTTGGTTGTGAGCCTCCCGCCACGCCCGCCAGCCACTCGAACATGACGACAATCCATAGTGAACAAATTTCATCGGCTGACCCCCCTATCCTCAAGCTCAAGTACTCTAGACAAACTACTACACACCAGCCGACAAAATCGCCGATGATGGCCGCTCTGTCGCGTACGTCATGTCTTGCGCCACGACGCAACTTTCCTGTTTCTCAAGCGCACAACGGTTCCGTCACTCTGGAAGAGCCTCCTTTTAGACTCTCAGCCACCACCTACCTGCCACCGGCAGGCTGGGCCGGGGAGAACGCAAGATCAAGCAACTGGAGTCTGGAGATGGCGCCTAACTCATTGTGGGGCTCCAAACCTCCACCGAAACCGTGAAACCCCCACAGAAAATCCTTCCGCGTGGTGGATCTAGTTGATGTCGTTAACACCAAATCCGAGCGAAAGCGATGCAGCTGATGCCTAGAGAGGTTTGTCGAGGCTGAGGTGTCACAAAACTTATTCCGGGTTCAGCCCATACACCTCGGACGATGATGCAAATCCAAACGGGCCAATGATTCGGCACTTTGATATCCCCACAATCTTTAAACTTCTCTCAGCAAACTTGATTACTCCTGAGGAATGAAAGTTTATTGAGTTGCCCCGAGCTTGATTTCGACAACGCCACAAGCATGTCTGAGCCACCTTCACCAAGACACCAACGCGTTTTGAGATAGCTTCTCATCTAGCTGCAAGCCTGGGCTCTGGGTGTAGACAGGAGGTCGTGGAAATATTCATAAAAATATTCAATCTCTTGATTGAATTTCGATTCAGTTCTACTTCTGCGAATCTTCACATCCAAGATCTACGCTAGTTTTTGCAACGTTGTCTTGGTTACATCTTGTCCTTCCATCTTTCATATTTCCCAGTAACTACGCTGGCATCACGTCGAAGTAAGACAAGCTTATCCCATCGTATCATTGGTCTGACACTAATTTCCAAAACACATAGGTCATAACCATATGAAGCGATTGTTTTATAAGGCCCCGGGTGATTTGAACATCCCACAGGATAATACTACTGTAAGAATATATGATTTACTTTATACCCTTAAATATTTTACATCTTTATATCTTCGTGAGTGCTTTTATATCCTTCGATTTTCTATTTTAATACCCTGATGACTACCTTTGTAATTGTGGATATTCCTGCCTTCATATCTTGCTAGATACAGTATCTTTTCACCTTAACATAGTAGGCGCTAGGTTTATAGCCATCTCAGAAATAATCTATAGGTATATTAGATTTTATTCGGCATGTAGTTAAGAGGTGGGAAAAGCATCCCGGGCCTTTCTACAACACAGTCCGATATCCTGACTAGTTACAAAGCTAACCTTTTTAGACTAGTAGAGGTGTACCCACGGGCACGCAGAATATAGCGGTATACTGATAAAAGATCGAATTTGCTGACCAGCTTAAACTTTTTAACAGCCTTAACTATATAAGAGCAATCCTCCATCATCGATGTATACACATACACCTGTTACAACGATAGTTCACAAGATAGATAATAACATGCTTTTTATAGGTCAGACGGGTACGAACACTCTTATATATCTCTGTTTAGTACTCACAAGAGCATCAAGAAGTAGTCGAAAATCATTTCCATAACTAACGTCCGTCACCGCGAACCGAGATCCACCCTATAGCGAGACAGATGACGATATAAGCAGTCCCCACAGAGTACTCCTTACCTAGCTTCTATCCCGAGTCCTAGGTATAGGTAAAAAGATCTTAGAGTACATAGAGGCTCTACGTATTCTAACCAGTATTCTTCTCTTCCGTATAGGGCCTCTACACACCGTAACCGGGTCTCTTCTTCTACTCCGTACACGTATCACCCTCTCGCTTCACGGTGACGGATGTTAATCCTTGTGGCATAGCCTAAGTCTTATTTACAAAGCATTGCAACCGATATTGCATCTTACCCGCAACAATCCAGCTATTTCAATGAAAATGCTAAAGCCTCGAGAGCGATTTTATTAGGTGTAGGATCGAGATCACAATTACTAGATGTGCAACACAAAATAGCTGCTGGGACACGTAGTTGGCGGCGCTAACAGACTCAGCAGTGCAGAGGTGGGTTCCAAAAGTATGAGACCGGGTTCTCAACATAGTAACTATTGGCTGACAGCCTGACAATGTCAGCGGTAGGGAACTGAACGAACGCGAGTTTCATCATGCCACACAAGAACGTGCGGTGAGCATGATGGAGTCAGGAGCTTGCGCATAACTGAAGTACATTTTGCTTGTCGATTCCACCTCAGCTTCTGGGGCTGTGCCGGTCCATTGAAAGCGACAGTGCTAGCAAAAGGGGTATCGTATTGCCAATCCATGGACCGAACGACGTCTCCAGATCGACAACGTCATGTTCTTCTGTGGAGTCTCTTGTCGGAGCTTGCGGAGATTCGGAAGAAGAGTCTTTGCCAATACCAGTAGAAAGACAATATTGGAGTGTGGCTATTCAGCCAGGCGCTTCGGACTTTGCCTCACGGCTGCTCGCCTGGCCGGCGAAGTTGACTCTTCGGTAAGTAGACGACGACGAGAGAGGCCGAAATACTTAACCATCTCCGTCAATGCTCGGCCGAGGCCGAATGAGGCGAGTCTGTACTCCGTAAGAGAGAGCGTGGCGTGGAAGCAGGTTGCGTGGGCGTCGAAGGTTTGCAGCTTGGCCGGATCGGCAGCTAACTACATTTAGGAATCCGGCGCTTATTTTCAACAAATCATTAGACGTCCCTCCTTGTCCCCCATCACATCTCCACCTTTGCAATTTTGCAAAGTCCACGCGGGTTATGCAGGTCCCGATGGGATTTCCAGCCTGTGCCCCACTGCCCAATCGCCGCCAGTTGCATGTCAAATGGCCACCGCCGGCCGGGCTCCAGAGCGTGCTCTTCTTAAGCATGGCCACGGTCTGCACGCTGATTGAACACGATGCCTCTTGGCACGGAGGCTCACGGACCGGATCTTCTTTGTAAATTCGAGTCATTTTGATTTTCTCTCATCACTTCGTCTGATGAGCGTGTGACTAACACCAGCGAGCAGACGACGACTTGACGTTGTGTTGGTGCTTCCTCAAGTCTCAGGACCAAGGCGAGCGAGCTTTCTGGGCACGACAGGATACTTCTACGAGGCATGGCGGCACGATCGCCACCCAACAACGCACGGCCAGCGTCGATACGTGTGCTACGGCCCATAGTGGGGAAGCACAGAGCCGGCTCCCGTCGATGGCTTGCCGGCGCAGTTCACGGCCGAGGCGTGCTCCAGATGTTCTCATCACATCACGAGCCAATCGCATGGGCTGGCCATGTGCGAGGCGAAGCGATGACTAGGGGAGCCCGGCAGGTGGACCCTTGCAGTCTCCGCTTTCCACAAGGACCATTAAATGCAACGGGACGGCCCAGTGGACGCCTATTGTCGAGATATGTTGTATCACCGCAGACGACGATGCGCTGGTGACCTCTTCAGCAATTACGCGGCCGCGTGAAACCTTCCAGTCGCTCGTTCTACCTAATACCCCTCGCAGCGCCCGCTTTGCCCCACGCGCATAGCGGACCCAAGAAACACCCAACTTGTACCACTCCCGCACGCTTCACGACGTTTGGAGCCGTCGCCACGGTTCCACACCGCTCGACCTTCCGAACTTCCATTGCCATATTTGCGCCCATGTCAGACTCGAATCTGCGGCCTCTTGCGACCGCATGCACGCTGTAATCCAACATTTCCTTCGATATTTCACGATATAATTACGCCACTCCGACTACACAGAGCGGCCACCAATCATGCCTGTCCTCCCGGAATTTCTCGCGAGGAGGACCAGCGCGGCGGTAGACGCTGCAGCCGTTTTCATAGGCCGGGAGTTTACGGATACGGCGTCCGCTTTGACCAAGCGTATCGACATACCTTTGAACAGCACGAGTCCAGCGGGACTGATAGAAGCAAACACGGTGGATCCCTGGAAAGAAAGTGGGAAATATGCGCTGGGCATGGTCTACTTTTGTATCATATTGCTGGTCTTGTCATCATGTTTGCGCGCCTACCACTTTTTCACGGACAAGATCCGGACCGCGCTCCACCAGGAAGAGGTACTGAAATCGTCAAAGACATCATCACCCAACACGGATTATGAGTTGTCAGTTTTGGATACTGACAAGTCAACCAAAAAGTTTTTCCCACGCAATGGGCCGTTACCACAACCTGCGCCGGTTCAATCGTCCGTTTCCTCTTTTGGGCCATTGAACAACCTGATTGCGGTGTTCCGCTTTCTGTTCTACCATCCTCTGCCTCAGTACGAGCTCCGCAAGGGCTGGAGACCGATAGTCTTTCCGTCGCTCGGAATAGTATGCGTCGTTCTGGCCGCCTTGGTTTTCGTAACGCTATATTGTTTTATCCCGCAACCGCTATACTGGGATAGTATTCGATTTGGCTCGCCACCTCTCGCGATACGTTCTGGCATGCTCGCCGTGTCGCTCATGCCATGGATCATTGCGCTAAGTATGAAGGCGAACCTCATCTCGCTCATGACGGGGATCGGGCACGAGCGGCTAAACGTGCTGCACCGTTGGGGTGCTTATCTGATGCTATTCCTCAGCCTGATACATACGATCCCATTTTGTATTACGCCCATCTGGGAAGATGGGGGACTGGAGGTTTTCTACGTACTCCTCCGGGGAGATAATTTTTATCCTTACGGCACAGGTACGTTGAAAGACGAAATACCATTGTAAACTGCTAACATGTACAGGAATTGCCGCCATTGTGCCATTGTTATTCCTTTGTATCCACTCCCTGCCTCAGATTCGGAGTTGGATGTACGAACTGTTTGTGTCAGTTCACGTACCAGTCTCGATTGTGTACCTGGCAATGCTCTTTTGGCATTGCCGCAACTTCCTTACGTCGTGGCATTACCTATACGCGACTGTGGCGATATGGGTAGCTTCCTACATCATCCGCCTCTTCTACCTGAACTGGACGAATCCCAGGCGCATGTCCTGGCTGATTGGAGACGAGGCGGCAGTGACGATCCTCCCGGAGAACGCCATCAAAGTCACCATCCCGACACAGACGAAATGGAGACCCGGCCAGTATGTGTACCTGCGGATGCCGGGCATCTCCGTTTTCGAGAACCACCCTTTCACGATAGCGTCGCTGTGCAGCGATGACTTCCCGTCCGCATACGGCCCGGAATACCGGGATATGGTGCTCGTGTTCCGCCCGTTCCGCGGATTCACTCAAAAGGTCCTTAAGAGCGCCATTGAACATGGGCCGTGGCATACCTACCGCGCGTTCATCGACGGACCTTACGGAGGCATGCAAAGACGGCTGGAAGCCTTCGACCACGTCGTACTCATTGCAGGCGGTAGCGGCGTAACAGCCCTCGTCAGCCAGCTGCTTGACCTGGTAAAACGGATGCGAGACGGCAAAGCAGTGACGAAGAGCGTGCAAGTAGTGTGGGCATGCAAGCGACCAGAAACAATGGAGTGGTTTAAAGAAGAGCTGCGCATCTGCCGGGAGTTTGCGCCGCCGGACACGGTGCAGTTCCAGTTCTTCATCACGGCAGCGAAGCGGCTGCCACGGACGGGCCAGATCGTCAGCGCGCAGACGCCGACGCGGCCCGTCAGCATGTTCTTCCACGACCGCGTCAACGACGCCTTCCAGGACATTGCGGATAAGCGGCTGTCCGGGTTGTCGTGGACGAAGCGGCACTCGGCCCTCATCAATGACGAGGCGCAGGGCGATCCGGAGCGCGAGAAGGAGCTCCGCCGCGAGAACGAAGACGGCATCAGCGCGCTGCCGCAGGCGCACATGCTGCCGATCGGGGGACGGGGCAACGCCAACAACCACAACAGCAGCAGCAGCCGGCCAACATCAACAGCATCGACCGCAACCGCATCCTCAGAAACGCAGCTCGCGCAACCCACGCCCACGCACGCAGGCGAAAAGCGACGCACGCGCAACCTCAGCATCGACATCCAGCAAGCGGTAGCGGCGGGCAGCGGGGCGCTCGACACGTCCGTGACGCAGCCGGCCACGCAAGCGGCCTTCGACTTCGGCTTCCCGTCGACGCCGACCGAGTTCCAGAAGAACCTGATGCGCTTCGCGTTCCTGCCCGCCGCGGTCAAGAAGAAGGACGGCTGGAGCACCGAGTACGGCCGCCCGCAGATCGCGTACATGCTGCGGCAGTTCAGCCGCGAGTTTGGGCGCCGCACCGCCGTCTTTGTGTGTGGGCCGCCGGGCATGCGCATTGATGTTGCTGAGGCGGTAGCGGGGCTGCAGAAGGACGTTTGGCGTGATGAGGGCAGAGATGAGATTTATTTGCATGCGGAGAATTATGCTATTTGAGTAGGTAGACTCGGGGGTGAGGATGAGAGGGAGGGTTTTGGGAGTTGGTTCTTCACGTATTTCTGTGTATACCCGGACTTGAATCAGCTAGGCTGGCCTGTTTGTTTCTGTTTCGTTGTTGATATCTAGATGGCTCTCGAGTGGTCTGGAGGCTATTGATGCTCCAGACGCACATACAGTATCTACTTTTTCTTGGTTTCGTTTATCGAGCCCTACCTTGCTGTCTTAATGGTATATAGGTATAATATGGCGGCGCTGGCTGGCTGTCTGTCTAGTTAGCTAGCTGGCCGATTGGTTTAAAGTGTTTTAGCTATCCAGCTATTTGATACGTAATGTCAAGGCATGCGTAGTCAGTGTGTAACGTCCGTCACCATGAAACGAGATTCACCGGGAAGCGAGATGGTGATACTTGTACGGAGGAGAAGAAGAGACTCAGCTACGATGTATAGAGTCTGTATATACTCTAAGACCTTTACATCCATACTTAGGACTCGGGCTATAAGCTAGATAAGGAGTACTCTATAGGGACTGCTTGTATTATCCCCTGTCTCGCTAGACGGTAGATCTCGGTTCGCGGTAACGGACGTTATTATACCGCAACGTGCATATAGTATATCGAAGCGACGAGTAAGCATGCAAGCGATTGTCATCAGGCAAGATATATGAGAAGAAAGAGGAGGAACACTCACTCACTCACACTTCTACCCGTACCTCAACACCAACCCAGCCTATACAACAGCAGTAGTAGCAAACAGCATACCACCTAGGTAACCCACATTCTTCAGTCTTGCCCCAAGCCAACCCCATCCATCCTCACCTACTTACCCCACCCTCAACCTACCCCACCACACCCCACCACTCACACCCTCACCACACCACATTCCAACAAGCACATACACACACAGTACACAAAAACCCAGCAAACACAAGCAATCAAACAATACCAGACAGGCATACCGCCTCTCCATCAATCAATCAATCAATCAACCAATAACTCTATTGATACAACACAGCATAGTATACAACGTAACACACAAATAAGCACGCACGCACGCACGCACGCTCAAACCTCATCACCACCACCACCACCACTCCTCCCCCACGCCACTGCACATCCACACACAGAAAAGACGACCAAGCAAAGCAAGCAAAGTAAAGAGGACCAAAGAGAAAAGGACAGAAAGAGACCACGAAAAAAGGTTTAATAGCCAAATAACGCATCACGCAGAACGCAGAACCCTATCAAAACCGCAGAAGCAGAAACAGCAAGAAAACCCAAAGCAAAGC
>NW_022983596.1:42686-47883 GCF_010093885.1 Aplosporella prunicola CBS 121167 | reverse complement strand
GACTGTGTGGTGTGGCTGTTGGAGCTGCCGTCTTGTATAGAGATCACGTGAACTTCGTCTTCTATATCCTGGTTGAGCCTGCGGCTCGCCTCGTGGCGTCTCTCTCTTGTGTTCTTGTGGGGAGCAGCTGATTGGGACCGGGTGATTCTAGTTGTGCTTGGTAGAGTAGACGTTGACTGGCGTCGTATACGTGATTCGGTACTGGGGTTTGAAGCTATAGTTTAGACGCTGTGCCAAGTCTGCGCTTTGACCACCGGTGAGAGAATTTGCGTCTGGTGGGCGTGGACGCTATTGTGATGGAGCCTAGCCTTACGGCCGCGCTAAGGCGGTGCAGGCTTTGCTACTACGATAAGGTGTTGTGTGTGCTGTGCGCCTTCTTTTGCTGGTAGTATTGGCCCGGGTCGGGCCTTGGTTAGTAAGTTCGGATCTGCCGGATGGACGGATTCTAGCTATGATTGATTGATTGATTGATTGATTCGTTTTACGTCTATATGCAGTTGGAAACTATGACGGACGGTCCGTTTAGGACTAGCTAGGGGGGTTTAGATACAAGATAAAAGCGAGGTGGTGCGAGTGATGGTTGGATCTAGGCCGATGTAGTAAAATAAAGGAAAGAAAAGGGATTTTAGAGAAGGTAAAATAGTAAGGAGTGGAACGGAATTTGTCAGCCAGGATTACTCCGATAACTCTCGGTTTTTTAGCCTTATTACAGTCAGTTGTTACACTACAGCCTTACCCCTTACACCACACGTTTATCCACTGCAAGGGAGTAAGGATCTTAAAGAGAAAACGTATTCTTTTAGATAGCAGCATATATACCTCCATAGGTAGTAGTAATTTAGGGGGACAAGCGGCGTCCAATTCCTCGCGCCCAGCTTCACATTTTCTTTTTCAGCTTATGGCTTGTCAACGTCACTATATCTGCACCGACACAAATATGCAAAAGAAAAGATTATAAAACGACTATAATCTCTATAAAACCTTCGCAGATAAGCAACGGACCTTCTAATCGCATGCATCGATCTCCGCGGGAGAGAATGCGCTGATGCTGTCTACCTTAGAGACATTCACCAAGCTCATAGTGTCAGGTCGCGCACCTCGCCTTCCGCGAACATAAAGCTTTCCAACACTGTCTACCCTGATTGTGATGCAATGCGACAAAATAGGTTATTTCGATCCGTGCAGCCGTGGTCGAAGCAGGTGTGCCTGACTTGGGTCCACTGCGCCGGTAGCCTTCTCTCTTCCGCCACTTCCGCGGTCGAACCGCGTGCAGAGGGCCATGCCAATGCTATTGCCCATCGATTGCTTCTACTGGAAGCTGGTCATGACCTAGTGTAGTCTATACCATCCGTTCTCGCCATCGTTATTATGCGTGACATTGCTTGACCCCGGTTAGGATGAGGGCCACCACATGCTGATAAACACAGGCGGTTTTACGTTATTACCGCCGCTGCCGTCGGGACGAAGGCTTCTTACCTTGGCCGCAGGTCAAGCCTTCGCTACTGTCTCTCCCATAATGCTCTACTCGGAGATCCGGACTCCACTAATGTTTCATTGTTCCCAACAATTCCTTTAACATGATTATCCGACAATGTAACAAGTTCAGAGTCGACAAGACCGTTGCAGGTGCGACGAAAGATAGAGTTCCCCCTTCGCCAGAATTTATGTCGAGACCGGTCAGGGAGGTCCATGAGGATGCAAAGGTCTTGAGTATTCACTACCAAGACTGACTAGTACCCCCACTCGGCGCACGCTCGCGCCACGCCGTCAGCTTTAGCTGCTCATCGAAATGCCTCCTTCGGCAAAGCGCCGCAGCCGGCACCACGTAGCGTCGTGCACGCAGCAGCCATTCCAGACGGGCCTCTACGCTCTACATTATGTCGGTGAGAGAAAAAGAATGCGTTAACCGTGGAGATGCCTTGATCGGTGAATTTTGTCGCGTTCTGATGGCTTGCGTACGGGAAATAGGAGGCGGGAGAGATTGACGGCGCGGCGACGAGGGCTGCTAGCGTTTAGGCGTACACTACATGACAAGGTCGAGGGAGCACGGCTCTCGAACATGAGTCGTGCCCGCTTATCCTCCAGGCCTCGCGACTCTGGATCCGGCTTCATGCCAGCGCCTTGTTTGTCTCAACCGATGTAAGCAAGATATTTCACGCCTAACATCCAAGAGGTAGCCCATGGAATTACGGAAAAAAAGAGAGGCCAACGATCGTCAGGGTGCGCGTCATTCAGCTACTTTGAAAACGATACCAATACTACACATGCCACCCATGTTAACCATAAAGGCAACTAAGTCTAATGTGCGGCCGCTTTGTAGGTCTACTATTTATACAGTTTGGTGGAGTGGGGTTGTCTATACGGTTAGATCTGACTGAAGTTCGTGCTCGGTAAATGCGGAAAAGAACTTTCCTTCAGTTACAGAAGCCTTGAAATCCTTTTGCTCCCCTGAAAGCTATCTTCATCTAGGGTTCATATGAGAAGAGTACGGAGTCGTTGACAGTTATTTGGTTTTTAACATTAGTTTGTGTTTTAATTTCAGTGCGGGCAAGACTAAGGTTTCAGAGCTAGATTATGTCTAGTATTCAAAGCTGACAAGAAGTATTCATATTGTGGAGGCATCGGTTGTACAGAGCCGGACCATGGTCCTAAGCTGGGCCTGCACTGTTCACGTCGTTCACAGAAGCGAGTAGCAATTACTTTCCGTTAATAAATGATAGTGACGACACTGAAACTGTCACTACGAAGAAAGCAAATTATTCCCTTATTCCTCTGGACAAGAAAACATTATGTAGTGTAACTTATGATCTAAAATCCGCCTGGACACTGGCATACTCCCTACCCCCACATTCAAATGTGAAGACCATCCGAGCCCCCTCAATCTTCCCCAAGAGGTTATATTTCAGCTTTAAATAGGGAGTCCCGTCTGGACCGGTGCGTTTCCCAATTTTCTCTTTCGGAACTTTGCTAAGGTCCACATGGAGGGTACAATTGGTTTCAACGGCTTCTTAAACCAGCTACGTTCATTTGAAGAACCTCTGAGCCCCGGTTACTGACCTTTAGTTGGATAAACCGGAGCGGCGTTCTTTGAGCACGTTTAAAGCTTCTAAACAGATTGGTAACTGCCATTGTCCATGTCAAGGTCGAAGGTGTTGTAACTAGGGAGCTTAATGGCCAGATCTCGTTGAAGGTCCTCATACTGGGTCTTTATTAGCACATACATACTCGTAAATTGGGAATTTTTTTAGCCGGACTTTATTAATAAACCACGACAGCTTTTAGGTGCGATATAACTGCTCGTGGCTGTCCCATCCTTTCGGCCTTCATCTTTTTCCTCGTCGTACACACTCTTCTAGTTATCACCGTAATGGCGTTCTGCGATGCTAGATTCCACCGAAATCTAATATGGCAGTTGGTAAAGCACAGCACCTCTATAGTTGTTAGCGTAAGTAGACCGATAAAATACAGTACAGGATTACTTAATAATTGCTAACCACCTAAATCTCGGATTAGTAACTCTATGAGTGAGCCTATTTCAGAGTGTCTTCAACATACGCATTATTCGGTTGTATAACGGGGATATCCGGATAGTCTTCGATAAGTCGGTTCCTGAGGGCCTGGTTCTCTCCTTTTTAATTAGTTCCAGCCAGGGTTACTCCGATAATACACATTCTTAGCTTTACTATCTATTATTATACAATAACCTTACCCCTTACACTACTCATTCATCCACTGCAAGGAAACAATGGTCTCAAAGAATAAACGTGTCTTTCTAGATAGCAGCTTATATACCTCCATAGGTAGCATTAATTTAGAGGGATAAGCAGCGTCCAATTCCTCGCGCCAGCTCTACAATTAATTTAATTAATAAGAAGGTCCAAAATAGAAACCACAGCGAGTAAAATCCTTACTCAATCTCCTTGTTTCGCCCACCCCGACTCTTTATATTCCGCCTCGTAGAAATACTACCATGTATATTACTAGCATATCTCTTTCCAGTAGCCTGTAGCCTGATATCGCTTAGGGCGACGGTCTAGGGTAGATGAATACAACTTAACGCAGCTCCACTCACTTGGGTAAAGACATACACCGCATTGATCGCTTAAGGGTTGATGTTAACGTTAAAGCAAAAGCTTTGCAGTTTTTCATATAATTTTAAGGTTTTGAAGCATGACTGCTAAGTCATGATCAACGGCCTGCCCCGAACTATGGTAGAAATTACAACACCCAAATTGACAAACGAAATGTAAAACTCCAACCCCTGATTTTTGCATCCTGCTGACTTGGCCACAGCAGCACTTCGGATTATCAGTGTTGATCCCACGATTATCCGCGAAGTTATGAAACTTCTTGCAAGGACCGCATTTGTAATACGGTCGGCCTGCATTCCCATTTCTGTTTGACGACCTCGTGATGAATTTCGTAGTTGGGCGTCCGCATCTCATGCACTGAGGGGCTTCGAGCGGCGGGAGAGCGAGTGCCTCCATATAGTCGGACGTCGAACTTGTTGAACTGTTCAGTCTTATAAACCATGAAATCATTTATATCGTATCATACCCTTATTTAAACACGTCGCTTGCACGGTGTTTGTTTTCGTAGGGCGCTTCCAAAGACAGAGAGGGGAAAGAAGCGTTGATAGAGTATGCTTGCAACAGGCCACCAGGCTATCAGCAACGAGATTTTTATCATGGCGGGCTAGTTAATGCTTGCTAACGTAGCCATGTGTCCGCTTTGTATTCGCTAGAAATTTAATTGGGTTCCGTTCGCACTGGTACCGTAAGAGGCATCCTGCATTAAGCCATAAGCGCTAGTAGGCTCTCTCTCAATACATCACGCATTTGCAGTTGTAATCAAACGAATCAGCGCGAGACACATCATACGGAGCATTGCTACAGCATCTAATAGCAGTGTGTTGAAGGGCGCGAGAAAAGAGTGTACGCCGCTTGCTTCTTCAAGAGTTTCTAGCAGCGAGTTTTATATATACGAAGGAGTGGAGCAGTCAGGTGCTCGCTTGTAGAATGATTGATTGATTGATTTGTTTAACGTCCATATGCAGTCTGGGACTATGACAGACGGTTCTATCTAAAGAACTAGCTAGGGGTGTAGGGTCAGGATAAAGGCAAGGTTATGCAAGGAACGGTTGGATCTAAGCCTAGAAAATAATACGAAGGAAAGTAAAAGGAGAAGAGAAGGTAGA
>NW_022983596.1:16495-42586 GCF_010093885.1 Aplosporella prunicola CBS 121167 | reverse complement strand
TCTGCTGAAGGAATTCTAGCGTTGCTAGAATTCCGGGTCCGGTGTTTAATACCTCTTGAAAACTAGGGTTGTTTGTTTCTAAGGCGGCTCTGAGAATTACTCTTGGAGAGTTATAGAGCGGGCACCTAAGGAGTAGATGTCTCGGGGTTTGTTTTGCTGGGCCATATATACATAGATCTGTCTCTAAGTGAGAAAATCTATATAGATAGGATTTAAAGTATCCGTGTCCTATCTTTAATTGGTAAAGAGCAGACTGTATTTCTCTTTCAAAAGGAAGAGTTTTAAGTCTCTGCTTTATCGTCCAGTTAAACGTGTTAATATAGGAGGAGGAGGAAGCTTTACTAGCAAGGTCCGTAGCTTTTTTCTTCCACTCTACTGTAACTTGCTTTCTTACTAGCATTCTATAAGAAGCGTAGCTAGTAGAAGTAGTAGATGGGGGAGTTTTAGCAGCGTATTTTACGTAGTAATCTACTTCTTCATTTCCTTCTATGCCCCTATGGCCGGGAACCCATTCTAGAGTAATAGTGTTTCCCCACGTATCCAATGTTTGCTAGGTGTATTATATACACAATTGCCTCGGCAAAGCCGCTACTCTTCCCTAACGCGCCAAGATAAACGTCATTCCAAATCAATCACTTCACTTGTATGGACCAAACAGTGCAACGCAGCTGCCACCACGCTGAAACTATTTAAGATAAAATGTCACGGGTTTTTCAGCCATTGCTATCATCGCGATCGTTATTAAACATCAAATGCTGCTGGTTAGTACCCTCAAGTTAGTAAGCACTGACGCTTGTGTTTATTCCGGATAATCCTTTACCTAACGTGCTTGAAAAATCTTAGCGTATAATAATATGTGAAGCTGGCTCGAGGAATAAGACGCTGCTTGTCCCTCTAAATTACTGCTACACGTGAAGATAAAGAAGCTACTATCTAGAAGGACACGTTCACTTTTTAAGATCAGTGTTGCCTTGCAGTATATAAATGAGTGGTGCAGGAGGTAAGGCTGTTGTGTAACAAATAAATTATGAGGCTGAAAACGAGGAGTGATCCTGGCTGACATATAAGTTATCGACAGGGGTTTTATAGGACATATAGTATTTACTGTTTATTCTACCTCGTAACTATATAGAAACAAACGATCTACCTAATTCCGTAGCACTTTTCTAGCGCTTACGAGCCTCAACGTGTAAATGATAGTTTATCCATCCTCACTTCCATCCTCACTTCCATCTTCGGCTCCATACTCACTTCCATCCTCACTTCCATCTTCGCTTCCATCTTCGCTTCCATACTCGCTTCCATACTCGCTTCCATACTCGCTTCCATCCTCACTTCCATCTTCGCCTCCATCCTCACTTCCATCTTCACTGCCCTCCTCGCTTTCGTCGCTTACTATGGCAGCCCTCGTGCCCGGTTGGTAACTCCGGTTTCTACTATCGTATTCCTTGTTAACAAAAGCTTTTTCGCTCTCAGCTTGGTAGTATTCGCTTCTCCTGTCAACATTCTTGCCGATTTGGTTATCATCTCCCGTTTCACTTTCCTCATCGCTTTCTCCGTTGCTCACTAAGGTTTGCTCGGTGCCTGATTGATAATGCAGACTTTCACTGTCTTCTTCCTCATCACTTTGGTTGTCATCGCTTTCTCCTTTGTCCACCAAGGCTTGGTCGGACTCTGATTGATAGTGCTCGCTTCTATTGTCTTCTTCATTGTCAATTTTCCATGAAACATGTTTGGGTTTTCTCTTATTGATTTCCGTATGAGGTGGGGCAAGGTCTTTGAAGCAGGCCTCCCAGGCGCCCGCCCGCCCCCGCCCGGGCCCTTCGGGCGGGCGGGCGGATAGGTAGGCGTGGGCGGGCGGGCGGGCGGGCGGGCAGGCGGGCGGGTCGACTTAAGGTTTAACGTTGATTGGTTAAAAGGGGATCCACCTTCCGTATTAGGTAAGGTGCCTGCCAAGCCTAATCTTGGCGAGGAACAATAAAATTTGATCCAACGTCCCTAAAACCGATTTTTGGTAATAACTTTACGAGCTGACGCCGGAATCTAATAACTATAGGTTCTAAATTTATCTACGCGTCGAGACGAGAACCAACATCTATTTTTTGGAGCTTAGAAGTTATATCCTAGAACGTTATTCGCTAAAAATGCGAAAATAACCGAATTTCCTAACACCTCTAAGTCCATTACTAGCCAACCACAGAGGCTGCATAAATCAACTAAGGTGCAAAAACGATCTACTAGGTTATATAAATCTATACTAAAAATCCTATACCTTAGGCGTAAGATCCTAGGGCATTAAACAGCTAAAATAACTTAATAAAATTAATTCTTAGAAGGTTTTCTTAATACTATAAGTAAACGAGTACTATTTAAAGCGTTCTAAGAACTAGAAATTATCTATTATAAGCTTTTATAAGAAATATTAAATTTCTAGAGCTTACTTTCTACTAGCTGTCTTTCCCTAATATAAAAATGTTAATTAGAATAAGGAAAACTTTCGAAAATATTGCGGAAAAATATATATTACTATATAGAAAGCCCTTGTTTTAGCCAGTGCTTTTGGCACTCATCAGCCTCTATACTATTATCACTTAAACAGCTACGCTGGTCAGTAATAATATACTTAGCCTGGCTAAAAATCCTTTCACATTCCGCCGACATAGCTGGAATACTAAAAAGATCTAGGGCTATTTTTTGTAATATAGGCCATTTCCCGCCTTCCCTTATCCACCACTCTAGCGGATCCTTTACCCGTAAAATTATATCAGTCTCAAGATATATATCTAGCTCTGATATAGCTTTATATCTCTTTGAAGATAGTAGGTCTTTCGTAATTCCAAAAGAATCAAAGTCATCCTCTGATGAGTACTCATATAAAGAATCTTCTTCTAGAGTACGCTCTTGTTCTTTAGACTCGTACTCTAGAAAGAGGTCTTTTATAGTAGTACGGGCTTCTTGAATCCACTCGGGGTTATCTTTCCAAACGTTTTGAAAGTATTTGACCTTTAGGCTTGCATGAAGAATAATAGCAGCGCGGTATAAAGGCGAATTATCCGTAGCCTTAAAGTAGTAGTTTAGCTTAATAGTAGCTGCATCTACACCGGCAGTATAAGATTCTTCAAAGTCTATTGGGTTTTTATTTATCTCTGTAGCAGCCAGAGATAAATGATGGTGCATATAGTCTATACTTTTAAGTATTTCCCATAACGCACCATAGGACCCTTCCGTTTTAGACTTATTGGCAATACCTTCCATCCGTTTTGTAAGGGTCTTAAAAGGTTGTAGTAGCTTTAGATAAAGCTCTATTTGTTCCCACTCTTTATTATCTAAAGCGTCTTGCTTTAGATTATAATCAGTAGAAGAAGACCCTTTAAACCGGAGGATATAAAGGTCGATAGCCTGGCGGAGGAAAACAGCGCGTTTAAGCATGTAATAAACCGAGTTCCAACGGACACCGTTATCAACTACTAGCTGGTAGTAGAAAGTAGGATCCCCGTAGATATCTGGATCATTATCTAGTATATGGGAATCTGCTTGCCCGCTTAGAAACTCCTGGCGCCGTAAATCTGAGCGGTTTATAAAGGTACAGATATTGTGAATCTTTCCAATAGGCCCGCGTTTTCTCCAGATATTAAATAGCTCTATATCGCCAGCTTGTCGTATATTAGACTCTAGTTGCCCTAACCCTTCTCCAAATAAAAGAGCTTTAACAACTAGGTTAATAACGTGGCCAATACAACGGATCCAGGAGCCCTCGGTAAATCCGGAAATAGCTTCTCTACTAGCAAGAATACTAATAGCTGCCTTATTATTACTAGCGTTGTCTGTAGTAATAGTACCAATTCTTGCTATTATATTAAATTCCGTAAAGGTATTTAATAAACAGCTAGCAATATTCTCGCCAGTATGAGATCCAAGAATCCGGGGAAGAGCAATAAGAATTATCCGAAGTTTCCAGTCATAGTCGATAAAGTGGGTAACAATAGCACAGTAGGACCGGCTATTAGGTCCAGTCCAAATATCCGTACTAATATTAATCTTACTACGTGCTGTAGAAAGAAGCTCCTTTATAGATTTTTGTCTTCGTATAAAAGAGTCTTTAATCCATGTGCTTATAGTAGTCCCGCTTTCTGGTAGAATAGAATACGCGCCTTGGCCACCAGATATAATAAGATTCCGTAGCCGTGGAGATACTGCAGTAGCATAAGAAAGATCTTCTGCTATAACAAGATCTATAAAGTCTTGTTTAAACTTAATATCGTTGAAAGGTGTAGCAACAATATATTTTGGTGTAGAAGTATCTTTTCCTTGTATAGGCGTAGAAATAGGTTCCGGTAGCGGTTTATTTGGGTTTGATATCTTATGGTCTTTCCAAAGATGTTTGGTTATATGGTCCGTACCACTAGCAGAATATACCCCTTTATGGTAAGACTTCGCTAGATGGCAAAGCTTATACACAAAGATACGCTGCTTTGAACTAGTAAGAAGATCCGCACCGTAGCTAAAAACCCAGGATAGCTTCCTATTACTTGATAGTATAGAGGAGTGCCGTGGTCTATATTCTAGACCATATAAAGGTACGCCGTTTAGGCGAACCTTATCCCATTGTATTATAAAGTTTACATGGCTAGTTGAAGAAGGTGTTGGAGTTTGCGGAGAAGAGAGAGTAGGACTTTCTTCTATAGTAGGAATAGGTAAGCTTCTAGATATAAAAGAAGGTTCTTCGGTAGGAGGAGAGGAAAGAATAGAACTAGTAGAAGAAGTTGCTTGTGAGATAGGACGACGTAGAAACCGTTCCATAAAGAAGAAAAGAAAAGAAAGGAAGAAGGAGAAAATATTTTAGAGATTTATATTAAAATTTTCCAGGCTATTTTAGTAACTACTACTAGGTTCTTTCTAGCTAGAGTATTACTAAATATATATATTAGATAGAGGAAAAAAATAAAGCGGAGAAGCCCCTCAGAGCTTTCGCTCCGAGAGGCTCACTAAGCTTCTAAGAATACTAAATATATTAAACCAACAACCACAAGCCAATAACCACAATATAAATAGTAAACTTAGACGCTTAGAGCATTACAGACCTGCTATAAATAGCAGCCGGACAACCCTGCTCCCTAGAGCGAATCTAGGGCCCTCAATATGGCTTCAATCCTCGTTTCTCCCCAAAGCGCAAATAAGTGCAATACTTTTTGCATTTGCTGGGAATTGAACCCAGGCTCTTTGGATCATGGAAATCTCAGAACCGAACCAGTCAACCATCTAGGTTTTAGATATTAGTCAATTTCAATTTTTATAAATATATACCCAAAAAAATACGCACAGACCAACTTTTGCTCGCCTGCCCGCCCGCCCGTTGCCTACGGGCGGGCGGGCGAGCAACGACCTACCGGGCGGGCGGGCGGTTACGTAATCCGCCCGCCTGGTCGCCCGCCGCCCGCGGGCGGGCGCCTGGGAGGCCTGTACGTCACTACCACTTTCTCAGCGCGCAGATAAAAACGTTCGCAAATATCGGCCAGAATCACTCCGGTAACACATGTTTCTCAGCCTCATTATTTAGTTGTTACACAACAGCCTTACCCCTACTCCACTCATTTATCTACTGCAAGGGAACAATAATCTCAAAAGGAAAATGTGTTCTTTCAGATAGCAGCATATATACCTCCATAGGTAGTAATAATCTAGAAAGGACAAGCGGCGTCCAATTCCTCGCGCCCAGCTTCACAGCAAATAAAGCTCCAGTAGATTTTGTTCTGTTTTGGAGAGCGATAAGTCTCGTTCACGATTTCTACTGTATGAGAATGTTGGGCAGCTTTCTCAGCGTTCCACTTTGCAGCATAACCGTGGAGATGGATTAATATTCTGTCACTTTATGATGACATTTTATCGACCAGCCTCTATTGGTAGGGCATGGTTGTTACATGGTGAAGCGCGCCACAATCTTATTGAAGTTTCGCACGGACCCGCTTGGTCACATGATTTCTGAAACTCCTGCGCCACAGGAGAAGGCAGCACGCTTATATGTCTGCTTTTTGCTTATGGTGCACCTCTATCACATGATAAAGGAGCTACGCCTTTTAGATGGTAGATACTACAGTCTGTACTCAGCATTCCAAACATGCCTCATATACCTAACGTTGCCAGCACGGAGGAAACGAGGATTACACCTGATAAGGTGGCAGGAGGATGCGGAGAATCAAGGCGTCCCGTAAAGTCTTAGAGTAATTAGCTGGTAGGTTGTTCCGTCATTTCATGGTGCGCTTGGCCTACGATGTAGCAAATATTATTGTGAGTGTCCATAAAGTAACTCCTCTACAGACATCTGGCTGGCAGTTCAATTTGGTTAAGTTTGGGCACTTGGCGGAAAACGCACGGCATTATCAGAAACCGATACTATGATTGGTGAGTAGCAATTGGCTATTCACTATGTACCTTTTGTTTTTCTTGCGTCATCTAATGCAAACCGAAGATTACGTTCTGGGAAGACCTTCTGTTAAGCTCCGCAAGATCGAAGCTATCGCAATCGCTTGCTTCTTCTCAGCATACTTATACAGGTAGGGTACTCCCTAGCTTTGATTTGTTTTTCGATTTGCTTCGCTGATACTTCCAGTAGTGGTAACAAGCACGGCCCCGTCCTTCTAAGAGGTGTTTTCGCCAAATTATCAAAGCGCTTCACTTCCTGGCAAATGGTCGTGATCACCGTCCTATGGCTATACAGCGGTCGCAACTTTAGTAAGATCATCGGTCATGCGCGCCCAGAACCGCTTGAGAACATTTACACACCGTCATACTTCAGAACAATATGGATCACGACAGCGCTCGATGCCGGGTTCTGGACGGCCATGCCGATAGGAAGTAAATGGTTCCGGGACCTTTGTTCCATCACCTTCACTGCCTATTACATGGTCTCCACAGATCAAGCCGAGGAGAAAGTGCGGAAGGTCAGGGCTACACTCACGTTGGACCAGATAAGGGCAAGCTGGGAGAAAAACACTTCGCCGTACATATCGACGTTGACAAAGCTCCTACGTCCTTGCCAAATGCGTTACCCCCGCGGGCTGTCCGCATACCGAGGCCGCAAGACTCTTCATACAAGGCGCCGGTAGAGGCGTGGCTGTACTTTGAGGGGCCATTGTCCGCGTTGAAGAGTCACAACAAAGTAGTCTTGGATATTCCAGGAGGTGGCTTCGTTGCGATGAGCCCGAGGAACCACGATGATAAACTTATGAGCTGGGCTCAAACTACCAAGCTTCCAGTGCTGAGCCTGGATTACAAGAAAGCACCCGAGTACCCGTATCCAGGCCTCCCAGTCGCCCGCCCGCGGGCGGCGGGCGACGAGGCGGGCGGATTACGTAATAGCCCGCCCGCCCACGCCCGCCTTGCTCGCCCGCCCGCCCGTTGCCTGCGGGCGGGCGGGCAGGCGAGCAAAAGTGGTCTGTGCGCATTTTTTTAGGTATATATTCATAAAAACTAAGAATATTCCTTACTTTATAAGGGTCTAGGTTCGATTCCTAGTAAAAGTAAAAAGTATTGCATTTATTTTGTTTTACTTTTTTATTTTTTTTTAGGTAACTACCTAAATAGGCTAAGCGAGAGGTCTTAGTAATCGCCTACTCGCCTGCCCGCCCGCCCGCCCGCCTAGGCGCCCGCTCGCCGCCCGCCCGCCCGCCCATGCCCGCTCTGCCAGCCCGCCCGCCCGAAGGGCCCGGGCGGGGGCGGGCGGGCGGTTGGGAGGCCTGCCCGTATCCTTTTGCGCTCAACGAATGCTACGATGTCTACCACATGCTCGTAGCCAGCAGGGGTCGGTGCATCGGCCTCTCGGGAGAGCAAGCTCCCAAGCTGTTTGTGGCCGGCGATGGTGCTGGGGGAGACTTAGCGGTGGGTATGGTATTCATGGTGTTGCAGGCTGGAAGCGTAGAACTCCGCCACTGGCACAATGCAAGAGCGTTGCCACCCCCAGAAGGTATAATCCTCTTATATCCGGCACTCGATCTGAATGTTGGGAATTGGATGACGGAAGACAATTTTCAGTTCACAGCGGAGCTAAGACATCGCGGAATCAGTAAAGACATACCGTGTTGTAAGGACGCCCACCGTGATTCGCCCGTACTCGGCACGTCACAATACTTCGATGACAAGGATGACGAAGATGGTGGAGAGGCAGGTAAAGGCACCCTTCACCCTTGCTTGATCGTGGCACTCTTTTCTGAAGATCTGCTAACCGCTACCTGCGTTTCTCTAGGGGACGCCAACGTCGATCGTGCTTTCCTCCAGCGGGGAAACCAGAGGGACAGCGCTCCTGCGCCTCTACCTGAGGCTGCGTGTCAGGGAGCCCAGCTGGTCATACCCTCCAAGATATCGTATCTGAACGACCGTATCTTGGCGCCTGAGTTGATGCGTGCCATGGTCATTCTTTATGTCGGGCCACACAACCGCCCTGACTTCCGCGTCGACTTCTTACTGTCGCCTTTGGTGGCGCCGGACTCGCTGCTAGCCATGTTTCCAAAGACATACTTCCTAACAGGCGAACGAGACCCATTGGTCGACGATACGTTGGTCTTTGCAGGTCGTCTGCGCCAAGCTAAAATGACGGCATGGCAGGAACGACTCGAGATGGGCTTACTGGCCAAAGCTGAGGCGTGTGTGTTCAAAGTATACGAACACGTGGAAATGCTGCTCTTGCCTGGCATCTCGCACGGTTTTTTACAATTCTTAGCATTCTTTCCAGAGGGCTGGGGCTATATTTCTAAGTGCGCACAATGGATGCTTGATACGTTCCAACACGCAATCCCTGATGCCGACCACAAGAGGGCAACGACGACCGGAAAAGATAGTATTCACCCTAGCTGCGCGACAGAGAGGCGCGGTGACTGGCAAGATACGATTGCGGGCTCTGTGTACAGCTCCGAGGACGAAGATCGGCCGCTGGAGATTGCTAGAGCTTCGAGGAACGTCAGGCTTCACGTCAGGTGAAGCTAAAAGAGCTAGTAGGTATGGTGAATAGGGTCCTGCGCTGAGAGGCAGTCGATGCAACTTCAACACGAGGGTCCATTTGGAAGACCTTTTCGTCGGACAGAGGTTAGTCTGCTCGGGTGAGGAGTACAAGCCTAAATGAGTCTTTGGTAAGGAGCCTGGGCCGATATCTTCGCTCTATAGCTGACTAGATAGACCACCCAACTGAAACTACAACTGGTAGAAATATGTTTAGTGCTCAGTATATTGTACGTCCTTCCAGTGCCGAGGTTAAGGTTGCTAGTTTCATCTAGAGTAACAAATTAGCTTTATTGAGAGATTTACGACAAGCTTTCTACCTTGCTTGGACAAAGCGACATGGTTAAGGAGCAAACTATATGTTAAAATATGAAAGTTTTTGGGACGGGAGTCGCGCAGTACATAAACCAAATATTAGTCTAAATTCTACCGGCCCTCACTATCTAGGTACTACAAGCCTAAGAGAGTACATTTGTCTTTGTTGATCTCAATATACAAAAGCAATAGCTAGCAACAATTTTGCAGAGCAATCTCCGTCTTTCTTCGTCTTTCCTTTTAATATCCTCTTGCTTCTCATCTACCCATTTGTAACCTTGTCTTCAGATCTTTGAAATATAGCGGTTCCCAAGGCTTGACAAGCTGGTTTCTCTCCAAATGTTCCAAAATAATGTCAAATGAACGTTCCACATAATCAAAATCCCGCGGCGGATGTGTGAGGCTGGGGTCGATATGTTTGGCTTTCTGTGAGCTGGCGGTAGGCTGCTGAGCCTGTTGTGATAAAAGAGGCGGGCGATCTCTCTCAATAGTTGAGATAGGCCGTAAATGTAATGACGGCAAAACAGACGATTGATGTTGAATGAACAAATTCTGCGTTTCAGCAGGTTGTAGATTTTCCCTGTTAGGCCTGCATCCAATAGTCAGCCTTCAAACGACAAATGAAGAATCACGAACAGGGCTACGTACTGTTACATTTGAGTATACCGAGGCGAAAGCGGTTGTGTAATCAAGTCATCATAGCGACGAAAACGAGCTGTGTGTCTTGGTGACTGCAGCCTGCAAGGGCCCACTACTGGGACGGTTCCAACGTGTCTATCACCGTCTTGATGTTCCTGGTGATACGTTTGACGAGCTGGAGCCGACCACAGTTCCCCTGCTAAGCTCTGTGGCTTTGGTTGAATGGGGTTGCCTTGGAGGATTGCTGACTGGTGATGAACACTGCCTGTTGACTTTGGCGGAGCAGGTTCAAAACGACTGTATTCTTTTGGCCTGTCTCGGAATCAGCTTCCTAGCAATGCGAAATCCTCTCAATACATTGTCCTAATTGGCTAGTGACGCTACATAGTTTATGTAGCCCACCATATACACTCTCTTTCGACCCGAGTGCAATTTATGCCTAATAGTGTCTTAATACTGGTCTTCCATGACGTACATCACTGTTTACCCTCGTCGCATTTCTTTCTCCTTCTAAGGCATGTCAAACACCCTGTTTTAGTCCTTTGATGAGCTCGTCTCTTCTTTTTATTTCCTTTCTGTGTAGTTAACTCGCCGAGTTCCGCCGCTGCGTTGAAATGGTTTGTTTGGAGTGTAGACAAGTTTGTTGTCCCACTGTCACCTGGCTGTTGAAACTGGTTTCCTTGATCGGAGAGTTCTCGGATAGCACTATGACTGACATTCTCGCTTCTGGCAAAGATTGCAGGACCTGTCATCTTGAGCCTGAAGGCTGGGTAGAAGCGGGGGCATAGCTGGTGGAAAGCTATTGCTGACTGAGCGCGGACTTGTCTGGTTCGGTGGGACAGAAGGGAGGGAATTTACTGCGATGGTACTGGTTGTCGGACTTTTATTCTGCAAAACCTGTCGTACACAGGATATCCCCAACGTTCCAAGAAGCAGCTGGAGGTTCCTTATGGACCTTCAGTCCAATTTTTCTTTCTGTAGGACTTCAAATGGCCTGAAGAGATAATTGCAAAAAGGTCAGTGATACTTCTCACTGCGCATTAGAGGCCGATGTGAGAGGGCAGAAGACTTTGTTGGTTACTTAACTCAATGTACGGCTAGAGTGAAAGAACTTGTTGACCCTAGCCAGGACAACGAGGCATCGGGGCGGGAGGAAGTCTAACAGCTCTAGTAATACGTCCAAGGGAAGGCGTTTAGTTATTGAAGCGGCCATAGTTTGCCAACCTAACGGCAGTACCTGATGGCAGTGACGAAGAATTGGTGCAAATATGCTATCGAGAGCCGATGTTTCTCGGTATTTGGGCCACTTTCTAGAGGGCAGCAGGAGTGAGAATCTTAGAAACCGTCGTGATGAGAGGCGCGAAGATTTCATTTGGGTGACTGCGTACAATGAAGACCTTTTAGCTGAGCTCTCTAGCGCCTGACTCCGCCTACTTCACATTGTCGCTCAATAAACGGAGCCTAAACGACGAGAAGATACAATTATACCGAGATATTCAACCAGGCCTTATCCTTCAATTACTAAAGGCATTATACGGACTCAAACAGTCGACGGCACTTTGGCACAATCATCTTTCAACGACACTTCATGACCTTGGACTCTCTCAGGTTCCAGGAGTCAACTGTCTCTTCCAAAACGATTCCATGCTACTATTCTTCTTCGTTGATGACATTGCAGTCATCTATTCTCAAGGAAACGAATCCCACGTCCAGAAATTCCAGCAGAAGATTCTCGATATCTATGATCTTCGAATTCTAGGAGAACTCGAATGGTTTCTTGCAATCAGGATTATCCGAGACAGGCCTCAGAGAAAGCTTTGGCTCTGTCAAGATTCCTATATTGATAAGCTAGCAAGCAAATTCAATGTCAACTTGGAGAAATATCCGCAAACACCATTACCGGTAGAAGACATTCAAGCTTCGACTTCTCAAGCTTCAGACCAGGAGATCTATGCCTATCAACAAAGAATTGGATCGATCAATTTCACTGCCGTTATCACTAGGCCAGACATCGCCCAGGCCTCCAGCAAACTCGCAGAACATCTAAAAAATCCGTCTCAAAGACACCTACAGCTAGCTAACCGCCTGATTCAATATCTCGTTGGGACTAAACATCTAGCAATCGAGTTCAGTGGAATCTGCAACAACCAACAAAGCGTATTCCTCGCATGCAGCGATGCTTCATTTGCAAACGACCTAGATACGAGAAAGTCTTCACAAGGATACGTCTTTCAGCTGTTCCAAGGACCGATCGATTGGAAAGCTACAAAGCAAAGAACGGTCACAACCTCTAGTACAGAAGCCGAATTTCTGTCACTGTCGACAACTGCAAAAGAACTCCTTTGGTGGGAGCGTCTATTCCAACAAATTCAATTCAGTCCAGACCATCACCTTTTCATCCAGTGCGACAACAGGCAAACTATGCGTCTACTCGAGGAGTCTACACCTAAACTCGTCACAAGGCTTCGACATGTTGATATCCATCAGCATTGGCTACGCCAGGAAATTCAAAACCAACACGTTAAGCTTCAATAGACTCCATCAGCCGAAATGGTCGCAGATGGCCTAACAAAGGCTTTACCAACGCAAAGATTCCAACAATTTGTCAAACAGCTGAACCTCAAAAATATCGAACATCTTCTCTCGAGCACGAATAACTGATATTCTTTTGCCATACCAAATTGGATTTATTTCTCTAGGTTTTATCACTCAGCTTTTCTTCTTTCCTAAAAGGCTTGTTTCCTTTGTGTCATGATGAGCATCAAATTGCCCATCATGAAGGGGGTGTGTCGGCCAGAATCACTCCGGTAACACATGTTTCTCAGCCTCATTATTTAGTTGTTGCACAACAGCCTTACCCCTACTCCACTCATTTATCTACTGCAAGGGAACAATGATCTCAAAGAGAAAACGTGTTCTTTTAGACAGCAGCATATATACCTCCATAGGTAGTAATAATCTAGAAGGACAAGCGGCGTCCAATTCCTCGCGCCCAGCTTCACACTTTCTAATGCCTGCATGTGGCTATTGGCCACGAGTCCGCTGGTTGTTCCTCCATTGATTCCAGCCGGGTCTTCGGTAATATCGTGGCTGGTAAGGATGGTGCTGATTACGCCAGTTTTGAACCGACAAGCTGCGCTCGGCCGACGGAGTTCGATACTGCAAGAACCGCTCGTCATCTATCACCGGTAGCCTAGTACATTCGCCTTCTTCTTGCTCTTCTTGCTCTTCTTGCTTATACTCTTCTGCATTCGCGGTCTTTAAAGCACCATGTGTTCTGCAGTGCCGGCCGTTGGTTTAGAGAAAATGAGAACCCCGGCGAGTTACTTACGGTGATTCCATGCGGGTTTGATGTCTCCCTTCTATCAATGGGCTGGATGGATGCCGTTGATATTGGTGGTCGAATGTCCCTGCCGGCCTACACGAGACTCTTCGAGGGCTTTCCGTACACTCTTTTGTTGGTTGTTCGTCGCCTTCTTTTCGGAGATGAAAGACCATTTTAGAGACCGCTGTGTGTATTTGATTGAGCCCTTCAGAAAATTGTTCCAAAAACGGAAGCCAGTCTTTGTCTTCCATAATCTGACCACCAGTCTCTGTGCGCTCGCTCCAGACGCGCCTGCTGCGATATATATAGCAGTAAGCGGTAATTTATATTCGGTGCGTCTCTTATATTAATTCCTCGCCAGCGAGAGCATGGAGGCGTCAGAGCTAAACGTGTCCCGTCCACCTAGTAGACCTACCATTCATTGCACATTTAGCATACCGAGCAGACCTAGCAGATCGTTAGATAGATGCTACTACCAACAATATCAAAAGTCGTCCTTTCGACCACTCTTCATCGGTCTCAAATTCCTGCTACAAAGTTACTGTTTTCCCTCTCAGAGACCTAGGACGCCAAACAAGAGCCTTTGGCTCTAAAATATCTACCTGATGCAGCACCCTCATTTGGTACCTCCTTCCACAGGTCAACCCTTACCCGGCGCCTCGTACGCGCTTCCACCGCAATACATAGCAGCACCCCAAAGCTACCCGTACCGAATCGGTCAGCCCAAATGCTACGTGCAACAGGCTCCTCAACCCCAGGCATACTTCCGACAATGCATAACCAGGGCCGAACTTGGCGAGATACAGCGTGGCTTTGGTAATGCTATCCGAAGCTTGGAGCTTGCGGGCGATCGTCAATTCAGCAAAATAAACCTCAATATGCAGCAGCTAGCAGATCAACTAGATGCTCACACCCGCCAGCAGGCTACTGCTACTTCTTCCACCGTCCATCGTTTAGAACAAGAGGTCCACCGCCTATACGGCCGTATTTCTGCCATGGAAAGCTCATCAGTTCTACAAGGACAACAGATCAGGGTGCTGGAGCTGGACCGGGGAAGTTTTCGAACCCAACTACTATCCGCTAGGGAAGAGATTGAATGCCTATCGAAAAGTCTCGAGGCGCAGGAAGAGCGGGTGGCAATGCTCGCTAGACAGATGGCGCGGAGCGGGAGAAAATCGGACCCACGGCCAACGAGGTAAGCAAACGACTTCCAGTACAAGATGACAGCCTGACACCGCTAGGTCCTCGGCACGGATCGCGGAAAGACGCAAGAATGGAGAGAAGAAAACAACAGGTGGTCTTAAAAAGCGGGTAGTTTGAAAGATGCACTTAAACAAGTATCAATGTAGTATCACTGCAAGGTATCTTATTGTCTGTTTTGGACAAAGTCAAGGGCAGTGACACTTAACATATTGGCAAACTATTTCGAACTCGGTTGCATCTCCAACGGTATAAGGGATGCGTATTCTTTGGTACGAGATGTTTTCTCTCGATCCTATCAACGGTTACTCCTTTTGAATGCTTAAGTAGATATCATGGTGGAATGTTGTATAAAAATTGGTGTATTGTGAAAAGGTAGACAAGATTGTCCGCGCATCATAAATTTATTGCCATGCAGGTTAATCTAGTAGCTTTACAATCCCCACGAAATTTGGCGCTCGGATCTCGAGTAGTATTGCTAACATGTTGATCCCTCTATTGTGCTATGTGCAAGATTCCTACATACATATTTCCAAGTCCATTGGGTTCATCTAAAGTAATCTCTTCATAGAGCGCTCCCAGCCGGTTTCGACGGCCTTGCATGATTAATGGGCGATTACATGATTTTGGCCAAGCTATGAGTAAAAGGTCCTCCATGGGATTATATATACGACTTATCTTGCGTTATCTGCTGTATTTGAAACTATACCCGGAAATGGCGATGAAGCGATACTACAGGACCCAACTGATAGATTTGCCGCCGCAGAAACCTCTAAGGGCTTCACCCCGTCAAAAGAGGCTAATTTTTATCCCGACATTGCCTCCTATTCCAGAAGATGAAGTCCTGAAGCTTGATTGTAGGACATGAGTCGTATCTATTCTTTTATACAACTATTGTTCTTGCTGCCTTGGCCTATATTGACTAGAGACTGGAAGTACAAGAAATATAAGGGGAGTAGAGTGGCGGCGGAATGGGCGAAATCGAGCGAGAGAGAAGTAAACACGGCTTTATTTTGAAGAGGTGACTGGCAGCGAGGTTTATATACATGAAATAGTGAAGCATCCATGTGCTCGCACGAAGAATGTAGCAGGGGATAGCATGGTGGTGGAACAACCAAGCAAAACAAATATGATAAAGAATCATGCGAAGATAAAATGGCCTGATGATCAAACAACCCGGCCTTATATCCCAACATAGAGTAAATACATACGAGAACATCACCTCACGTACAGGTAGAATAGTATAGCTGGAAGTGAACCACGTCTTTATTGCAAAAGCCGTGGCCTAATGGTTGGAAATCTGGGTTATGATTTCCACCTTCTATTATTACCAGCACAGCTGTTAGGGAGCCTACTGCATGATCTTCTGGTGAAACCTCATACTACCATATACCACGTTGGAAAGCGAGTCGAAAGGTAGTCATAATAGCATACGATTATTTTATAATTTACAAGCTTGCGCTTTAATCCGTAGTATTCTCAGATAAGAGATCCGCCCAGTTACACTTTCACTCTCTTTTCCAATAGCCTGAGCACGTAACTATTACTAATCCTTCAAACCTTTACTAATACATCCAGTCCACTTAGCATACCCGGCATAACTAGGAACTACTATGGACTCCGGTAGGTCGCAGGAGTCTATATTCTAATCAGTCATAGCTTCAAATATCAATGCTGTAAACATGCACGTGCGAAATATACTCAACCACAATGAAGCTCGCTGTAGAGGTATAAATCTCAGCATATTTTGTCTCATAACAGGTCTCGTTCTAAAAGAAACTCCAGCAAAGCTGCAGGCAACATCATAGGGAGCCTAAGCTAATCCCGTTACCCCACCTCCACTAGCAAAAGCGTCCCAACACGAGCCTTGTTTAGTCTAAGCCGAGCCAACAGCAGCACTTTTCGGAGCTACCAGGAGAGCCAATATGGATCTATCGAGTCATGATCACTGCAATGATCCCACGCACGCTGCCGACTCCAACGAGCAGATAATATCGTCATTACCCCCGGATGAGGGCCATTGTGCCATGCTTTTACTGCGTCACGAAATGCGGAAGCATGCGACAACCCGAAGCGAGCTCCACAGGACGTCAATCAGGCTCTCTGACATGCAGAGCCGAGCCCGACACCAGGCTTTAGTGATTCTGGGGTGGCGGTCTGCGCAAGAGGGTTCTGACGCCCGCTCTGCGCAACTAAAAACAGAGAATAAGCTTCTAGGTGATGAGACCAAGCGGCTAGTAGCGGAGAACGAAAGGCTAGAGAAAGAAGTCCGCTCGTGGCGACAAACATTCCCGCTATCCCCTCACGGCATCCAACTAGAGGGCTCAGGGCAAGGCCTTTCCACAGGGAATGAGACGCATAGCAAGATATGTGATGCAAGCTAGATTTGCTACAAATTTCGATTAAACTTGGTCAGTAGATTCATTGGGGCAAGAAGCATGGTTAATCTTACTTATTTCTCGCTGGAATTCGACGCAGTGGCATACGCTTCTTCATGAAGTACGGCAAATACTGTCAAAAAGCTAACTACCAGATACACTAACATCAATAATCTCTCATGAAATGTTTATTAACACAAAATCTTCACTAGAGCACATCACCTTCTCCAGTTGCATGTGTTGCACCCCAACGGCGCCCACCCTATTTGGCTGTCCTTTTTACCAAATTCGACAGCCAAATTAGGCAATATCGGCGCCTGCCGTGGGCGGGCGTCGATCTGGCCAAAATGGCCGCCAATTTGGTGTTGATGTTGTAGATCGTATCAATTTTCGTACATTTAACCGAATCACCCGTGCTGGTCTGCGAGTCAGCTACAGTTCTTCGTTCTCCGCTGTTCTCCGCTATTTCACACCAAAAAACTCGGAGAATATTGGAGAAAAAGAAGACTACTAAATATCACGAACCATCTACAACTCCGCAAAAAAAAAGTGCTAAAAACACCTCAATCGTCACCGCGCGCGTGCGCTGTTGGCCTGCTCACCCGCCCCGAACGCGTTGTGCCACCGTCCCGGGCCACCCCACTGCCTCGTCTTACGCGCCCACCGCGTCCTCGGCGTCCTCCGCGTCCCTCTACAGTAGCAGGTGCCTCTGCAGTAGTAGGTGCCTCTGCAGTAGCAGGTGCCTCTGCTACTGTAGAGGACCCTCCTCCACGCCCGCTACGCCCGCCACGCCCGCCACGCCCGCCACGCCCGCTACGTCCGCTACGCCCACTACGTCCTCCGCGTGCTACTCCGCGTACTGCTCTACCCGCTGCTTCACCCGCTGCTCCTATAGAGGACTCACCCTGCTGCGGTGGGTTCGAGCACTGGCTCCCTCCATGGCACCTGATACCACATTCTCGACCCTCCTTTCGGCAAACACACCTGTTATTATTACACCCTCGCGTACACTGGCAACTGGGGGCAATCATGCCAAGAGAGAGGCCATTTTGCTGTGTTGCTTGGCGTACTGAGATGCGCTGATTCGCCTCAGGGGTATCAAGATGATCAGGGCGCTGGGCGGGTTGTAGCAGGGCCAGCTTGTGCGGAGGGAAAGGTCGATTAAGAACACCGAAGGGTGTTCTTACAGAATACATCTGGCCAATTACCTCATGGATAACACCGATTAACATCTGCGGAGCACCCCGCTGGTCCGCTTCAGGCACCTTCGCGCCTACAACACTGCCAATAGTGAACGGTGGCATGGCCTGTGAGGTGTTTGATTGCTTTACCATCCTCTGGCGCTCATTATCACCAAGTCGGCGGACTGTTGCGTCAGTTGCGGAGCGGTCCCACCCTCTATCAGTAGGCGCGGGTTGCTTACTAGCCGCGTGTTGAGCGAGCGGAGGCTCACTGGCCGCGTGTTCAGCGTGCGGAGGATGCTCCGCGGGGTGCTGCTCAGGGGGTTGCTCCGCACGTTCAACCCGCTCTGCTCGCTCTGCTTGTAGTGCCCGCAGCGCCTGTAGCGCCTGCTCCGCCTTCTCCGCCTGCTCCGCTTGCAACTGTAGAGCGCGCTCTGCAGTCTCCTGTAGTCGCTCCTCCTTTATCTGCTTAGCAGCAAACGCCTCTCTCTGCGCCCAGGCGAGGCGCTCCATGCCTCTTCGAACCGACTCTGGAGCATCAGGACGTCGCAGTAGCTCCTGTTCTGCTGATGGAGGAGAGATACGAGCAGCGCGGGGCGTAAGCGGCAGCGGCCACCGAATCAGTGAAGTATAAGGACTCTGTGAGGGACGCGGAGGCAGTGGGGACTGCGGAGGAGGCTGTTGTGAGACACGCGGAGCGGCCCGCGGCGGGGTATCGTGCGTTAGATCGATCGTTTCGACAGTAGTAGTTCGTACGCGAGGCCGCATAAGCGTCGAAGGTAGCGGCAGGTCCGACGAAGATGAAGAGTGGTACGGGTCTTCTTCGGAGGGCGATATTTGGCTGGGTCTTGGCGATAAATTGGAACTGCGGGTACCCGACGGGTCTCCTATCGGACCTGCTACAACCTCCGCAGCTCCCGCAGCGCGCTCTGCTGGTTGCTCGTTCGCTCGCTCGTTCGCACGCGGGCCAGCGCTCGTTTGCGAACCGTCGCCCGCCTCGTTCGCTCGCCCGCGAGTCCTCCCCCGCTCGTGCTCCGCAGTATCAGCGTCATCTGAGTCCTCCACCTCCATGTCCGCTGTAGTACTGTCATCACCGGAGCTCTCCGTAATGTTGTCCTCAACTATCACTGGCGATTCGGCCCTCTCGTGTAGGGGCCTTCGTACGCGCCCAATCCTTATGTTACGGCCGAAGAGGACTTTGTGAGCAGACATCCCAATGTTCCGCCGTGGTGTAGCATTCGACTGCAGAGTAACGTCCACACAGGCATGAGCGAAGCCAGGGTGGCCCCACGCAGTACAGGCCTTCGCAAGCTTCGTTTTAATATCCCTATTGCCTCTCTCAACACCACCCTGGCTCTCTGGGTGATAAGGAGCGCCAAGAGTGATCTTTATACGATAGTCCTCCATGAGAACACGTACAGCGCCCTTGAATTCAGTGCCGTTATCACAGTGAAGCATCTTCGGAGCGCCGAATGCCTGTATCCAGCGTAGTATCCCTGAGGCAACTGCTCGTGCGGTTTTGTTCTGTAGAGGGACTAGCTGGGAGAACTTGGAGTAGTGATCGCGTATGTGTAGTACGTATTTATCCCCTGTTACCGGGTCAGGGTGATTGGAGTAGTCAACGAGATCTACTTGTAGGCGTTCAAATATCTCCTTAGAGAGGATCGGCGTTATCCGCGCTGGAGCAGTAGGGTGGTTCCTCGTGCGAATACACACTTGGCATAGGGGTAGGAGGAACGCAACATCGTTACGGGTAACACCGTAGTGCTGGGAAACAACATGCTTATATGTTGATTCGATAGCTATACAGTAGTGTATATTAGTAGGCGGTTTTACTAGTAAAAAGACGTCTTTATATATAGTAATATACATACCAGTATGGCCAGTATCTAGGTGTGCGTCCTGAATAGCATCAAAAACCTCGCTCTTACGCAATACCTTTCTCTCCTCATACCCCTCACCGGCCTTCTTATACAGGCCTTCTTTGCCACCTTCTCCCTCATAGAAGGTGTAGTTATCCTTGGCATGACGGCGGGCACGGCGATCGACGTTAGTTCTCGTAGGCCTGCCAGTGAGCCACTGTCGAAGCTCGTAGTACTGCAGAGCACTAATGTGCCTTGTATTATCCCCAGTAGCTTCGATCATGGCGCTGAAGGACTCGCGCGCAGCGGAGGTAAAGGGCTCAGTAACCCGCTCTGGGACGTAGGGACGCGGTAGGAGCGTAGCAGTGGTGTTAGCAGGGCGGTTCTCAACACCAGCAGCAGGGCCGGGTGTAGCAGAGTGCTCAGCAGGGCGCGCGGGAGCGGCGGAGGACAAAGAAGACATGTTGTAAACCGTGCTTGGTAAAATGGAGAAAGCGTTGAAGCTCACTGACCTGCTGCTGCATTCTCAAGCCCGTTTTATGGGCGAAAAACAGGCCTCTACAATACATCAACGCGTGTTCAGACTTTTGCTTTTGCGAAGCACTACCAGGCATAGTATATTATATAACCAGCGGGCCTCCATACCGACGCAGGAGGGACTGCTGCTACTGCAGGCGCTGCTGCAGATGCGGCTCGGTGATGATAGCTGATTTGGTGTTGAACAGGGGTCGTTCAGGGGTCGAGTCAGTGGGTGGCGTGATGCCTCATGTATTTGCAACATCAACACCAAATTGGCGGCCATTTTGGCCAGATCGACGCCCGCCCACGGCAGGCGCCGATATTGCCTAATTTGGCTGTCGAATTTGGTAAAAAGGACAGCCAAATAGGGTAGGCGCCGTTGGGGTGCAACACATGAACGCGTAAGTAATGAGAAACTTTTAGTTCAAGCGCCTCCAGGGAAAATAGGCAAGTATGTATTAATCAACTTTTGTTAGAGCGTATGTGAGATGCTATCCCGTATGGCAGAGAGCTAAGCCAGAGGTTTCTAGCTGACGCTCAGTCCGATTTACTTTCGTTGCGCCAAATGGATAGAAATATGTTCTTGGCATAAATAGGCAAAGGGTACAGATAGCTTTATGACCTTTTCGAAGTTCGGCTCCAAGAGAAGGGCAAGAGAAACACATCTGCTATTCGCTTTGTCGAAGGAAGCTCACATAGGCCTTCAGGTCACATGATCCGTGATACTCCTGCGCCGCAGGAGAAAGCAACACATTTGCAGATCCGGATTTTGCGTGTAGTCCACCTCGACCACGGAATCCATGACCTGAACATCTCAGAAGCTAGGCACAATAGTCTGTATCCAGCCTGCCCAGCATGTTTCGTAAACATGGCATAGTTCTTTGCATCACCAATTAATCAATCGCTTTATAATTCAAAAATTGAGGAGCAGGATCCGAACTTACTAACCAAGGCCCGCCCCGGGCCAATACCACCAGCAAAAGAAGGCGCACATTACACACAACACCTTACCGCAGTAGCAAAGCCTGCACCGCCTTAGCGCGGCCGTAAGGCTAGGCTCTATCACAGTAGCGTCTACACCCTCCAGACGCAAATTCTCTCACCGGTGGTCAAAGCGCAGACTTGGCACAGCGTCTAAACCATGGCCTCAATCCCTAGTACCGAATCACGTGTACCACGCCAGTCAACGTCTACTCCAGTAAACACGACAAGAATCACTCATTCCCAATCAGCTGCCCCGCATAAAAACACAAGAGAAAGGCGCCACGAAGCTAGCCGCAGACACAACCAGGACATGGAAGACGAAATTCACGTGACCTCCATACAAGATAACAGCTCCAACAGCTACACTACACAGCCCACACTAGCAACCCCCCAAGCGAAGACAAACGCAAACAATGAAACACTAGCCCTACTAGTAGCCCAGCAACAAGAGGTTATCCAACTCCTCCAAAAAGAAAGAGCCGAGGCCAAAAAGGAACACCAAGAACTTACCATAATAGTTCAAAACCTAGCTAAGCAAGTTGGAAAACTCGAAAGCAAGCTTCAGTCTCAGGCCGCAACAAACCAAAGCCGACCCCCAACCTGGGCAACGGTTGTAGCCCACGGTATACCTCAAACACCACCAGCGTACAACAGACAATCGAGCAACAACCCCACGACGATACTCATCGACGTCCCCCCAACAGGTCCCGACCAGATCTCAGCTAACGGCCTCACCCGAAACCTACCTACCCCAACAGCAGTAAACCTCATATCCGAGGCACTCAAGAGCCAGGAACCAACTAAGCAAACAGAGGTTCTAGGAGCAAAAGCAACAAGACGAGGATACCTCATCCGCTTCAAAACCGGGGAAGCTAAAGAGTTAGCTATCCAGAACCAGGAATGGACCACAGTACTAGGAAAAGATACGAAGATTAACCGCCCAAGGTTTGGAGTGGTAGCCCACCGCACGCCAACAAGCGAAGTCCAGTTAGAAGAAAAGGAAGAAGCGATCCAAAAGATTACCCGTGAAAACAAGCTTCCGGATACAAACTCAAAGATTGAAGACATAGCCTGGATGAAAAAGAAAGATACCCCGCTCGGCCACTACGCGTCCCTAGGTATCTGGTTTAACACCGAAGAAGCAGCCCAGAATGCAGTCCAGAACGGACTTCTCTTTGGCCAGGAAATCGCCAACCGTGTCGAATTCTACCGCATAGAAAGAAAACGATGCTATAAATGCCAGGGATTCGGACACCTCGCCTGGAACTGCAAGGAAAAAGAAAGATGCGGAAACTGCAACAAAGAACACAACACAAAAAGCTGCCCTCCAGGTAGCCCACCTCAATGCGTAGATTGCCGCGGTAACCACCCAACAGGAAACAACCAATGCAGAGCCCGAGCCCTCCCCCACATCAGCTTTCAATGCTAGAGCCCCTACGAATTGTCCAATTGAATATCTGGAAAAGCAATGAATGCATGGAAGCCCTAATCAACGATCCAGACACAGAGAAAATCGACATTCTTCTAATCCAAGAACCACCAGTCTCTTTCTTTAAAACCCTACCACAACACCGTTCATGGAACCTATACACCCCAACCTACGCTGGAAACCAAAAGAAACGTTCCGCTATATACGTAAACAAAAGAATCTCCTCGTCAGCACAAAGGCAGGTCCTATGCAACAGCCGAGACCTTACAGCCGTCCGAATCCAGACCCTAAACCAACCCATAATCATCTTCTCAGTCTATATCCCACCAATGGGAGGAACCCAGCAATCGGCTGAGAACGAAATACTAGCTGCTCTTCAAGAAATCCGCCAATCGATAAGAAAGCAAACGGCAAATACCCATCCGAGGCTCATCCTCGGAGGAGATTTTAACAGACAAGACCCACTGTGGGGCGGAGATAACATCAAACCGTACCTAGTAGGAAGCGCAGCGTCTCTAATCTCGTTCATGGAAGAACACCAGCTCCAGAGCCACCTCTACCGAGGCACACCGACGTGTTACGCTAGCAACAAGGCCGATAGCAAAACAACGCTAGACCTCACTCTCAGCAACTTATCAAACCGGCTTATCAAATGCGAACTCCTAGACCAGAACTACGGATCAGACCACAGAGCTACATACTCCGAATGGAATATGGAGGTCGAACTAGCAAATACACGACCGCCACGAAAGCTCTACGAACGAACAGACTGGATAAAGGCGGGACAAGCCGTTCAACACGCCCTAGGCCAAGTACCAGAAATCGTCACGCAGGAACAACTAGACAAGGCAGTCGAGCAGCTCATTAGTGTTACCGCAACTATCACAAATGAGCTAACCCCAGTAGCCAAACCATGCCCGTACTCAAAACAGTGGTTTAACCCGGAGCTAAAAGAACACCAAGTAAAGTACAACAAGCACCGACGACTCTGGCAATCCTTTAGCGCAAGCCTTGGAAGAGACGACCCAGACACGACACGCCAGTACAGCGTAATGAAAACGGCCCGCAGGACGTGGGTAAAAGCGATAGCACAGGCAAAGAGCAGCCACTGGAAGGACTTTCTAGACAACGCAGGGAAAGGTAACCAGCTCTGGAAAGCAGCTAAATACGCCAGCCCAAACGATAACTACAGCACGATCCCCCCGCTCTCCACCGGCAACGGCGAAGCCATAGAAAACAGAGAGAAAGCACAGCTCCTACTAGATACTTTCTTTCCCCAGCCAACCAATCCACAACCCACACCTCAACCCGCCACAACACCCCCTAGGAGCTGGGAACCAATCACGGAAACCGAAATCTACCAGAGCCTAAACTCCTCCAACGCTAGTACTGCTCCTAGGGAAGACGGCCTCCCAATGCTTGTCTGACGAAAGCTCTAGCCATATATTGCTAAGCATATTCACCACATCTTCTCTTCATCTATTACCCTTGGATACCATCCGAAAGCCTGGCGAACAGCAGCAATTATCGTTCTCCGGAAGGCAGGCAAACCTCACTACACAATCCCTAAAGCGTACCGCCTAATCTCTCTACTTAATACGCTCGGAAAACTACTAGAATTAGTAATAGCCAAAAGACTCTCCTTCTATACTAAGAAGTATAATCTCCTCCCAGCCACCCAATTCGGTGCAAGGCTAGGTAGGTCGACGGAGTAAGCCCTACTCGTCCTAGTGGACGCAATATAGAAAGCCTGGAAGGAACATAAAGTAGTCACGCTAATGGCATTCGACCTAAAAGGTGCCTTCAACGCTGTCAATAAAGAGACACTGGATTCTTGCCTAGCCAAGAAAAGGATTCCAACCGAAGCAAGATACTGGATTAGTAGTTTTATAGAGAATAGGGCAGCCTCAATAACGTTCGACGGATACAACAAACCAGCTGCAGCTCTAGACTACCCTAGCCTTCCTCAAGGATCCCCGCTCTCCCCAATCCTATTCGCCTTCTACAATGCCGACCTGGTAGACCAGCCAGTAGACTTTACTGGAGGAGCATCTGCCTATATTGATGACTACTGCCGGTGGCGGATAAGCCGGTCTATTAGCAAGAACCTCGCAACGCTGCAGAGAGAAGATATCCCAAGGATGCAACGCTGGGCAGAACAAACCGGATCAAGCTTTGAAGCTGATAAGACAGAGCTTATTCACTTTACAAGAAGCTCAGACCTAACCCACCCAGGAGCAATAGTTATGGGCAACCATGTAATCGAACCAAAACGAGAAGTAAAACTCCTAGGAGTCATCTTCGATCAGCAGCTCCGGTGGAGAGCCCACGTCCAGAGAGCAGTCACACGAGCAACTAAGACCTGCCTAGCTATTAGCAGACTAAGGCATCTTCGACCGAAACAAATGCGCCAGCTCTATCAAGCATGCGTTGTTCCCCAATTAGACTACGCCTCAACGGTCTGGCATTCCCCAAAGAGATGCAAATGGCAAATAGCAGTGTTCTCTAGAGTTCAACGGATAGCAACAACCAAGGCCATCTCAGCTTTCCAAACCGTATCTACCGAAACACTAGACTACGAGAACTTCCTTCTACCAACAAAGCTACGTCTTCAGGCTCGAGCGGAGAGAGTTATCTCTAACCTTAAGACGCTTCCAGCCTCGCACCCATGCAAGGCACTTGTCAACAAAACATCCCTAAAGCTTGACCTAGCAGCTAGTTTTCTTAGCCCCCTTGACGCAACTCTCAAGCTACAAAACCCAAACCAGGCAGAAGACACTGAAATAATCGACACCTGCCCCCTTCCACCATGGAAGCCGACACCGCTAGAGAGTATTCGCCTGCAGCTACCTAAAACCGAAACTTTAGAGGCCTTTAAGAAAGAACTACTACTAAACCAGGCTACGTGAATCTTTACAGATGCATCTAAAGTAAAAGGACAGCTCGGAGCAGCTGCAGTAATCCTCGGGAAAGAACAAAATATCCATAGACAAGCAAAGAAAGGAATCGGCTCCAGCAAGTTCTATAGCATTGCAGCGGCCGAGCTAATTGCTATTAACACCGGCATGGAACTAGCGGTAGAGCAAAACCTCGAAGACGATAACCCAAATCCAACGTCCTACACAATCTACAGCGATTCCAAGGCAGCCCTACAAGCACTAGCGAACCCACGCAAGCGGCGATCAGGCCAAGGAATAGTCCGATCCATCATAGAAACAGCCCGGTACATCAGAGACAACTATCAGATTAGTTTCTCTCTTCAATGGGTTCC
>NW_022983596.1:15217-16105 GCF_010093885.1 Aplosporella prunicola CBS 121167 | reverse complement strand
AGCCTATCAGCCTTACTCGGCGGAAAGCCACCAAGCAATGCCGCAGCTACCCAGAGTAAAGACAACAATTGGAGAATAACAGCATCACAGCTTCAGGCTGTACTCAGCTTTGCACAAGACTCACAGCGGTTCAAGAACAGAGACGACCCTACAGTATAGAACCTATACACTACTACATCCTCCTATCTCTCTATCTCCCCCCTTTACCTCCTATTTTCCTCCCAGATTGATACGTTACATGTAAACTAGTAGCAAAATTCTTTGAATAGTCGTAGCCTGCATATCGCTCAGGGCGATGGGTCAGGGTAAATGAATTCAACTCAATTCAACTCAACTCAATCAAATATTTTGGTTAGAAAAACTCTTGAAATAGTCGTAGCCTACATATCGCTCAGGGCGATGGGTCAGGGTAAATGAAACCAACTCAACTCAACTCAACGGGGTCTAGCCGTCGTTGCTTGAGACTGAGAGGTCTGCTCCTTTTTCGAGAAGGAACTTGACGATTTCTAGGTGACCACTATCAGCGGCAGAGTTTAACGGGGTCCAGCCGTCGTTGTTTGAGACTGAGAGGTCTGCTCCTTTTTCGAGAAGGAGCTTGACGGTCTCTAGGTGACCGTTATTAGCGGCAGAGTTCAACGGGGTCATGCCGTCGATGTTTGGGACGGAGGGGTCTGCTTCTTTTTCGAGTAGTATCCGAACGATCTTACCTTGGCCCTTAGAGGAAGCAGCGCAGAGAGCATTGCCGTACTGGCCACCCTGCGCGTTAATGTCGGCACCCTTGTCGAGCAGTATCTGAACAATCTTCTCGTGGCCCTCGGAAGAAGCAGCCTGGAGAGCATTGCCGTACCTACCGCCCTGCGCGTTGACGTCGGCACCCTTGTCGAGCAG
>NW_022983596.1:0-12995 GCF_010093885.1 Aplosporella prunicola CBS 121167 | reverse complement strand
AGAAGCAGCCTGGAGAGCATTATCGTACTCCCCGCCCTGCGCGTTGGCGTCGGCACCCTTGTCTAGTAAATTCTTTACCGAGCAAACTAGACCACTAAGGGATGCGTAGTATAGAGCGGTTGCTAGGTGAGACTTGTCGTCTTCCGGTTCCTTTCGCCATGGTGTGTCCGGGTTATACAGCCGATACCCATATGAGAAGGGAGCCTGGGACGAGAAAAAGTTGAATGCGAGCTTCTGTAGCTCTAGGCAATATCTTTCGGTAACCGCAGCATGCTCCATCCAATATCTTGCTGAAAATTGTGCTAGTCCAAACAACCTTTGGATTTCTCGTATTGGCAAACTTTGGTTAAGCTGTAGCAAGTACGTAAGGCAGACCTTTGCGATAGAGGCTCTTGCGGTAGTCTCCTCGAGATCTTTGGCCACACTTTGGTCTAACCTCTTTGAGGTCAAATATTCTTTTACTGAGAAGTGCGCGAGCTGCAGCTCAGTTATAGCATCTCCATCCTCAGGGCTCTGCCTGGCCACGACCACGACTAAAGTAGAGCAGTATCGCGAGATCTCCCTTGGTCTTGGCATTCGGTTTTTCGGGTCGAAACCTTTGCCACCTTCAATATTTACTGCAATGGCATCAACAGCTTCCTCAATCCGTAGAGGCCGTTCGGAGAAAGTTAGGAACTGCAAGATCCGGCGAGTGTGGTGCTCATACTCGGAGGGGATGCTAGATAGAATTCGAGCATAGGTCTCGTCCAATGTCTTCGGTAAAGATCCCAGTGCTCTTTGTAGAGTAGGATATTCGAGACATTTCTCAAGGCTCTCGAGTTGACATGTAACCCATCGAAACCTTTATCATCTTAGTAAGCCTAAGTCATGGCCAAGGCGCTTAAGAACCTACATTCCGTCCGCATTCTCTATGAGAGCAGTCTCAACCTCATTCTGGACGTCAGGAGATGATTGCCACCTGCTTAAGCCCTCATACGTCCTCACCCGTGCGTGGATATATGCACGTATATCGTCCATAATCAGATCGCTCTGTATGGGAACACGGTTTTCAGGTTGAGTCCATGTCTCTAGAGCCGATTCGATATCTTGCTCTGGACGGCTTGTAACCAGAAGGTGGACGTTTGCTACCTTTGATGCTACAAGAGATCTCAACCATGAAAGTAACCCTTCGGCCTGAGTGTCTTCTCTTGTCTGGCATTCGTCGAGTGCGTCGAGAATGATCCAAACTTCATTGGCTTGCTGAATCATGTTCTGGAAGGTTGAATAGAGTGACTCTAAGCCTGGCTGCTTGCGTCCGTTCTCATGAGAAGAAAAAAGTAGGTCAACGACCCTTTGCACGTCCTTCCTCTTCTGGTACAGTTGACAGATAAGCGACCGGACTGTATTCTCTGTGGACTGCTTCCTGGTGTCGGTGAAGGAGTAATAGAAGTACAACATTGGCTGAGACTCAGTGAGAGCTTTTGAAAGGTCTTCGATGATAGTAGAGCTCAAAATTGTCTTGCCACACCCTGGGATACCATAGAGCCAAAGAAAGGAATTTGGTTGTGTCTTCCATTCTCTGTATGCTTCGCCTTGAACAAACCACTTGCCTGAGCCTTCGTAGCGTTGTTCCAATGCTTTGTTGTAGTTTGTGGAAGGATCGGGAGGACATAGCCAGTCGTAGAGTTGGTCTCTTCTGCGTTCTAGACCCATATCTTTGACAGCGGTATCTGTTGATTTGGCGGTGGCTTGCACTTTTTCAAGGGTTTGTCCAACTACGAGTCTATTAAAAAAAGGTTCGTACTCTATAAATAAGGTGGTGGAGTAGACAAACAGTTACTGAGGATTTCACTAATCTTTTGCTCAGCTTCAATCCGGTTTGGTCGAATTCGCCGAAGGATATCTTTGGCATACGCCGCCGCTGTCATAGCCGCATAGCCCTGCCACACCTTGTTCTTGTGTGAATCGGAGTAATCGCAGATACCACGGATGACCAGACATGGGAAGTGGTTCATTAGACCAGCAGCTTCCATCTCGAAACATAGCACTCCTTGTTTTCCCGCAAGCTTGTCACGTGTGACCGCATCTTTCATCAAACTGTTGGCAGAGGCAATCAAGCCATAGTGTATAGCTGTATTGTCTTCATCTTCTGTTCGCTCGTGTCGCCGTACCAGGCTGGAATCGTCGTTACCGCATACGTCTGCGCAACTCTCTTCGCTTCCTGAAGCGTGGACAAACTCGGTTTTGTAGAGTCGATCATCTTGTAGGTTAGGCCGTTGGTATTTCTTCCTAAGCCTTGGCTTCTTCTTGAGTGCGGCTTCCACAGCTTCTGAAAGCCCATTTCCGTTTTCTTCATAGTGAGCTTTGAGGCCGTTCACTGCGCCACGCAGTAGGGATGGTGGTTGGTTAAGCATTCCGGTCGGTTGAAATTCCTGAGATCGAATAGTCTTCCCGTAGTCGTATTGATATACACCCCCTTTACCGTTGCTGGGGGAGCTAACCACGATGTCGCCAAGGCGGATATCCCTTTTTGCAGTTGGAGCACCCCCACCAATGCCAACCATCAGACCAATTCTGATGTTCGGGAACGTGTGAAGCATATCCCTCGCAACACTTGCTGCCGAGCTCGTGCCGTACTCGCCATCTGGAAGAACAGCAACCACGACGTTATGGCTGCCTATACGGCCTAGGGTGTATTCATTGTTGTCATTGGGGGATACATGTTCCGGATGCTCATGATTTTCGTCAAGGAACTGCCGTGCTGCGGTGTACTCGGTCTGTATAGCACAGATCCAGCCGACGGTATAATTCTTAGGGTTTGACATTTGAAAAATGTCAATTTACTTGGACTGGAATTTGTAGTCAAGTAAGTAATTGTAATGATAGGTCATCGTAGATTTTTACTCACTGAGTATAAAGTGGGGCAGTGCTAAGTTGATCAAGGAGGCTGTTAACGATTAGAACTAAGACCTTAAGTATCAATTAGGGTGGCGCACAGCGGATGGAATCGTTGAGAATCAAGGGGGTTGCGTGATAATATATAGAAAGGGCTCCCTGTTTACTTATTATAGACCGGGACATGTCCAGCCAGTGTAACGTACTTACATGAAGGCAAATCTCCGCCTTGAGATCGACAAGACAAGGCAAATTGCTGTCTACGTATGCGGCGTCGCTTACACGAGAATGAGGATCCATTTTGCTTTACGTATATGTCGCGGCACATGCAAGCGAGAGTAGCCACAGTGAGTAAGAAGAAATGTTAATGCAGCCATTGCCTAATTTATTATAGTGTGATTATTGGATGTACGTCATAACCTCTTAGCCTCTTAATGATATCTACGAAGGTATGTGACTTCCGAAAAAGCTACCTACTAACTACCTTCTCGCCTTATCTATTACTGAGCGCTGATTTTGCCATAGTTTATAATCCTAGCCTTAACAGTACGCCGCCTGATCTTGGGAAAACCTAGTGCCGACTAGTCCCTATCGCAAGCTGGTTAGCCTGTAAATTTATGTGTGCTGACATGCATCAGCGCATAATAGTCGTTGTTAGCCTTTACGGCTGGGACCGGCTAGTGGAGCTAGCGGACGACTTCTTAGCCTTGGCAATATAAGCCACTCGGTAATAAGTTGGCGAGACACACACCAAACTAAGTTTAGCTTAATGTAGGTAGCCCCGAAAGACACTGAAAGGTGTTTCAACTATCTAGGGCTACAAGTTACGGGGATTTCCTTGCTATGTAATGCCACGGGTCCCCGCACTTTCATTTTCAATGGTTAGGGCGCGAGGCAGATTCGGGCTTCTTAACCTTTTAGGCTTCGTCCGCACCCCGCTAGTCTGCGTACCACCTAAGTGTCGGGATAACAATCAGAGCCTCGCTTATACGCTGCGTAACCACGGATACTGCAACCTCATCTAGCGCTAGTACAACAGCGGCTGTAAAAAGATTTAGTAGACTTGTTTATATTACAGAATAGTATTATTAAGAGTGGAGGAGAGTGAAAAATTAGTAAGTAAATAAATAAAAGTAAAAACAAGGAAGAGTACTTTGTACTCTACCCTACCGTACATAATTTCCCTTCCGCCTAAATACCCTCTTCCCAATTACAGTACAATCTGTTTTCACTCTAGACACGGAGCGCTAACTTATACTACTTTATACAAAACTTTTCGAGACAAGGAACAGTTAGCTATTTAGCATTTCTACATAAGTAGAAGCTTTTTACGTATACTCACGTTGGCTTTGCCATAGCATCTACGTGCCAATGGTAAATAGTATCATAATCGCTACAAGCACTCAGTAAAGCTAGAACTTATCTGAAAGAATGAACTCGGTTAAGGATAAGAAGTCGAAGAAGTTTATGCCAAAAATAGGTTATTAAACCTATTTAGTAATTTATAGAAAGTTATTTCTAATAAAACCAGCTTGCGTACCGCAATATATGGCCCAGGAAGGTATATTAATATCATTATAGTCATTGTCTTCATCAAGAAGCTATCTCTGGTTAACGAGGTTGTATGCCTACCGATTCTTATTAGACCTTACGCTGAAGGTAATAGCTATCCTAGAACTAACGAGGTTAATTTCGTTGTGGATATAATTACCTAACAATCGAAAGCGTAGGAAGCTAACTTTAGTAGTACTTCGAAGTCGTAAAAGTTCCAGCCGCGTATAGCGGAACGAAAGTTCCACTTCCTATTCCATTGAGCTAGCAGAATTTTTTCTGAATAGCTCGTATTCTTGCTGAATACTGTTAATAGTATCTAAGGCGACTCCAAGTGTTTCATTCGAATGAATATTGTGCCTTATAATCTCGTGGATTCGTTAAAAATTGATTAATTCTAAGGATCGTCTCTTTGACTACAAAGCAATGTGTCAGCCAGGACCGCTCTAATAATATACTTGTTAGACTATCAGGCCATGTTTCTTCATGCATTACTCTCTATATTTATGTTGCTTTTTCTTTGTTTCAACACCCTGTTATCCCCTGCTACTTTCTACAAGCGAGCACCTGACTGCTCTACTCCATATATATAAAGCTCGCTGCTAGACACTCTTTAAGAATCAAGCGGCGTCCAATTCCTCGCGCCCAGCTTCACATAATCATATTGTCTCGATTATCACCAACCCTATCATCACTTTGATTTTTCAACGTCACACCATTCTCTCCTTTTAGTGGAATGATAACCACCTTTCTACCAAGAGAAAACATGTATTTAAGCACATAGTTTCACTCAATTCAAGGGATAGCAGTTTCCAGCTTCCCCGCACTGTTCGACATAATGATATCCCTTATAAGATGTTGAAACACTTTAAATATTTCATAATTAAGACCAGACCGTGATAATTTAAAATCTAATTATATATGAACGGTCACCAGTAATGAAAATGCCGCCAGTTCATTGAAAGATGGTACTAATGCTAATCAAATATCCATAGGAGATTTTGTCTGATTAGCACAAGATGGATCCTTTGGGCCGTTCCCTTAAGCACGGAAAGAAGTACGGTACAGATCTCCAATACCAAGCACACAGAAGGAACAGTGTAAGTGGTAAGGTGATAGCCCAGTATATCCAAAAGTTCGATGCCGTACTAATGCTAGTCGAGCCGCTGCTGCTATCGCTAGGCGGTGAATAAGAAAAGAAGTTCATACCGAAGAGTGACTAGGATTGGATCAGTACAATGATTCCGATTGATGCGGGCTTGTAGTAACTTCTAGTAGAAATTCTGCTTTTAAAACGGATATGGATTGACTCTAATGTCTATGACGCAAGTGTTGCCGGTAAGCTAGGATACGAAGACTGAATACTTACCGAAAGGAATGTCCCGGGGATGAAGACTAACGTGACTAATGCAATAGTCTTCATAACAGAGTTGTCTGCTTGTGATACAATGTTGAATGCCTGTACTAGGTGTAAGATGTTTTGTTTAGCCATGATGAATGACCTAGGGTGGTTACCAAATTGATCTCATTCTTGAGGCGATCATCTAAAGTCTTTGATCGCGTGAGGAGAGCCTTGAAATCAGAATCGAGATTCTCTAACCCTTGCTTGGTTTCTTCAAACATTGGTTCGATCTCCTCTAGAGTTTGCAACGACCGATGAAGATATTCCTTTAGAAGGCGTTGAGAACGTTGTGTTTTCTCCAAAGTTCGTACGGCAACATCCAGCGCCTCATTCAAATGGATAATGTGGCGACCGACTTCGTGAAAGTGAAAAAAGTCTGTATTGCCCGTGATCTGTGCTGGAGGTAAGCTGATGGTTAAAAGTAGGTTGAAGTGCCAAATTCCCCGTGACTGACCTGGTCTTGGATCCTGTCTCTTCTTTTCTCAATGCTCCTTGTCAAGTCCCGCAGTTGCCATACTGACTCATTATAAAGCCCCTCAACCTCAGTTGCCAGAAGCTCATGCCAAGCATACGGGTCCGCATGGCGGTTGTTGGTCGCAAAACCCTTGAGTTTGTTGCTGAGCTGTGTCGAATCTCCAAGGTAGAGGACAAGAGTGACACCTTGCTGCCAGTCCCACAAAACGAAAAGATTGATCTGCAGCCACGTATAGGTCATCGTTGGATATAGCCGCGACGGGAAAACCCTTCGCGAAGCTACTGCGGATTTCATTTGTAGACATGGCACAGGGCTTCCAGTAACCTGTTTTATTTTGAAGCAGGACCAAGACTCTGCACGGCTTAGTTACCGGTATACAACTGATCTGAAGGAAACTTACTATGAATAGGTATTTTGGTACTTCCGTCACCTTCACTTGAAGTGGTCAATTGTCCAAAGCCGCCATTGGAGTCTCTACCGCTCATGCGAAGAAAGCTTGGAGGAAGCGCCTCAAGGCCTAAGCCAATCGGAGCACTTGACCTGTCCTTCTTTGTTGGGAGCTTTCCTATCCTACGTAATTTTAGAGTATGTCCTCCTTCGTAATATTAGGAACTAACAGTAAGCGTAGAGACGCGCTACCTCTCTATAATACCAGGTAAGTTAAGATAAATGTTGTGGAGCAGGACTTCATACTTCCAATTCTTTATTGAGACGATTGTTTGGTAACCTAAGGAAAGGCTGGTTTTGGCCGGCTTCAAAAACTTGAACTTGGATAGCTCCGAGAACTTCTGACAAGCTGTCCGAAGCCATATAGTGAACAATCGCGGTGTAAACCAAGTAGGCTGTAAGATCTGGGTGGGTACTATGCCATTAACCTAACGTCTATAAATATTGATCTCTCTTTTTTTTTTTTTTTAAATACTTACGTCAACTCTAGCTAATTTCTCGGAATCACTACGCTAATCGCACTCTCATAGCTAGGGTTGCAGTCTAAAGTATGCTTGCATAGAGGTTGCACCGCTGAGGTGGTCACAGCATAACGTTTTCTTGCCAATTAAAACGCTGGATACAAGCATCCTGGTGTAAAAGCGCCATTTTGGCATTAGGGCTCGACCTCGGGCAATTGATATGCATAACCTGCAGGCCAGACCCAGTTCGATGGAGCCGTCAATAATTATGCTGTGTATCCTGCAGCTTATTTCCGATATAACATGCATAAAGTAGAAGCGTACTCGAGCGCCAGAAACCCCTCAATGCTCCACCCGCTCTCGGCACTCGGAAGGATCTAGGCAGAGCCCAGACCTAGAGAGCTCCGCAGCAAAGCACTCTTGAGCTACCTGGTCGAGAAACATCCGTGCGTGGGTAGCGCCTAAAGCAGAGCCGTAGCTTGCTCGCATCGGGAGACGTCCTTGTAAGGATTAACTCGCATGCCTCGCACCACCGACAAAGAAACCCGTGCAACCTAGTCTAGCAGTTACTCGGTTGATGATCATTCGATCTTAGATTCCCGTGCAATGAATGAACTGTTTGTCTTTCCCTCCTCCGCACACTCACTTTATCATCTTGATTGGGAATGGACGGTATCCAGCCGGATTAGCCTAAGGCGATTCCAGAGCTTTGTGAATGGCATCAGGGACGGCGTCAACCTGGTGACTTTCATATGTGACAGCACCGGGAACCTCGCCGTAGTTCAGCTCACCATCCACCTTTCCAACGACGGCCTTGGGATTGGGTGTGCCGCCGGGGGATAACGGAAGTAGGTCTTTCTGGACTTTCCCGTTTAGGCTAACCGATTTAGATTTAAGTTATTAGTCGAACAGTGTGCCTTATCGGAAATGCGAAGCGCACTAACATTTGAAATGATTACTGGTCTAAGTTTAAGACATACCTTTTACACTCCCTTCCTGTAGCTGATGGCTAGCGTGTACTATGGCATAAGTTCGGACTAAGGCCTGACCGTCGTGTAACAGGTCGAGTTTTCTAGCGCCTGCTGTTTTCAGTAGCCGACAGCTCTGTATAACATAGAAAAACAAATATACGCTCATCACCGGCTATAGAATGGGAGTGTACGTGCATGTATCGGGGCCTAGGTATCTCAATATCTGTGTTGTCCTGAGCGGGCACGTCGGAACGGTCCGCATGGGGGCTTAATACTAGCTACATGGTAAACGCCAGTTCAAGGTAGCAAGTACCTCATTAGGAGAGATTCCCGTGCCCCGCATTCGCTCATGAAATGGTGGTGTGAGGCCACTTATATGGCCCGGATAATTTGACCACCCCCCTCCACCGCCTGCCAATTGGGTAAGAGCCCAGCAGAAAGCTGCCTTTGCGTCAGCGCGAGGAACCTTGGCCCGCCGCTCGTTCCCGCGAATCCGCGCGAAGACGCAAGGGCATGGAATAAGAACTAGCACCCCCAATTTTACACCAAAAATCAACAAAAAATTCTATATCTCTAATCTAGCAGTTACAGCGTGGCAGGCCCACAGCTAATCTAGTGTTACATGTTATAAACGTCGCTTCTACGCGCGCGCGCGCCCGCCTCCGCCTACTCGCTCCTGTGTATTTCCCGCTGCGCAGCTACCCTACTACCCTGCTGCCTTGCTGCCTATTTAGTCATCGTAGCGGCGCGTGTGTATGCCACGTCCTGCACGAGTTGGCATCTCCTGGCCTACCAAGGGTACCACACTGCTGCTGAACACAGTATCGCCACCCTCTTCTATATATTATACTAGAAGTCGCCATGGCGGATGCCCTTAGAAGAACGTCCATAGTTGAGCTGTTAGACGAACCGTCTCAGTAGTCAATCACGTACTCCACTATATAAGTCCTTACGAAAAATCGCAATGAGGGCTGGCCCTTTTATAGTGTTCGACATGAGCTGAGTCCATTCTTTCTGATAAAGATTCGGCCGCTTTAGAGCCCTTGATATATCATAAGACACTCATGAGAATCATAACCAGGGGAGAAGATATCAGGGTTTTGGTGGAAGACCGCTATTTCATATGGTGCCCATACTCCTATAGGTTGAAAATGGCGACAATGCTGGGCTTTATCCCATGACCTGTAAGCTTGACCGACTTTGAGTTCCTACTTCTACAAGCGCACTAAAGAGGTGACCAAGCATCGGCTGGATTAGTATCTGGGAGAGAGTCGTAAATCTTTCTCTGGAATCTCAGCCGGTGAACTAGAAGTAGCATAACCGAGGGGCGTGTATCTACCTTTATTTTAGCTGTATTATTAAAGTGCTGGCTAGGCCGCCAGTTAAAATCTCTTATTAACCAGTAAGCGCGGCGAAATGGAGAGCAGTTCTATCTATACGATCCGCTAAACAAGGTTCTTCGAGGCTATTAGCCAGAAACATTTAGAGTTACTTTTTAAGACTACAACGTTGATAGTTGCCGTAAGGACCACCTCAATCTTTATATAGGGCGCCAATTTTAAGCAAGAACAGGCCGATTTTTTCATTGCGATTACTGTGACGATGCCCTCGAAGCTGCGTTTTCTAATAGCTAAGTCCCTCGTCATCAACAACCTAGCTAAGCACAAGCTTAACGACTTAAATAATAAGTAGATCTCTCAGACCCAAAAAACGACGACCGGAACCATTAAATTTGGTTGCTAATAGGGGCTAAATTAAAGAAGGAGCTTAACGATTTCTAGATAGCCGCTATAAGAAGTAGCCAGAAGAGTCTTGCCGTACTCGCCGCCCTGCGCGTTAACGTTGGTACCCATGTCGAGTAGTATCTGAATAATCTTCTCGTGGCCCTTAGAAGGAGCAGCCTAGAGAGTATTACCGTACTGGCCACCCTGGGCGTTGACGTCGGCGTCCTTGTCGAGCAGCATCTGAACGATCTTCTCGTGTCCCTGAGAAGAGGCAGCGTAGAGAGCATTACCGTACTTGCCACCCTGCGCGTTGACGTCGGCACCCTTGTCGAGTAGTATCTCAACGATCTTCTCGTGGCCCGCGAAAGAAGCAGCCTGGAGAGCATTGCCGTAGTAGCCGCCCTGCGCGTTGACGTCGGCACCCTTGTCTAATAGTATCTCAACGATCGTCTCGTGGCCCTGGGAAAAAGCAGCCTGGAGAGCATTGCCGTACCGCCCGCTCTGCGCGTTGACGTCGGCGCCCTTGTCGAGTAGAATCTGAATAATCTTCTCGTGGCCCTCGGAAGAAGCAGCCTGGAGAGCATTGCCGTACTCGCCGCCCTGCGCGTTGACGTCGGCGTCCTTGTCGAGCAGCATCTGAACGATCTTCTCGTGGCCAATAGAAGAAGCAGTCTGGAGAGCATTGCCGTACTCGCCGCCCTGCGCGTTGACGTCGGCGCCCTTGTCGAGCAGCATCTCAACGATCTTCTCGTAGCCCTCAGAAGAAGCAATCTGGAGAGCATTGCCGTACTTGCCGCCCTGCGCGTTGACGTCGGCGTCCTTGTCGAGCAGCATCTGAATAATCTGAACGTGCTTTGTATTTTTAGTTGAGGTGAAGCGTTTGCGCTAGTAGCGGTTAAACGATTAAAAGAGAAACTCGTTGAAAGCGATATTAGAACTTGCACACAGCAGGCTGAATATTTATACCCGTCGATTCATTTTTTTCTTTAGATTTCTACGCCGTATGTAACCCCGTACCACAACCTTACCTTGCCATTGGCTAGGCAGCAATGGGCGACACAATCAAAGATAGGCGGTAGCACTGTCTGTGTTGTGTACATGGGAGAAACCCAGCTAGGTGCCTCAACAGGTATCCTTGCATTCAATACTGAGTGACAATTTTGCCCGTGTCTAAGCTACGCACCTTTATATGCTGCAGCCTCATTCGAAGAAGGCCTAGTGCCGTCTAATCCCCCTCGCAAGCTGGGTAACAGGTAGGGTGGTGTGTGCTGACACGTATAAGTACACAATGGTCGTGGTTAGTTTTTGCGGTTGAGGGCCTGCCAGTAAAGCCAGCGGATGACTGCCTAGCCTTGGCAGTATAAGCCACTTGGTAATAAGTTGACGAGATACACACTAAACTAGGCCTAGCTTAATGTAGGTAGCCCTAAAAGTCACTGAAAGGTGTTTCAACTATCTAGGGCTATAAGTTGCGGGGCTTCTGCGTTTAGAGCGAAAACAGAGAATATTGTGCAGTTAGGAAGAGAATGTTAAGGCGAAAGGGAAGTAATGTCCGGCAAGATAGAGTACGAAGTGGTTTTTCAGAGAGGATACGGCGGCCAAGTAGCATGTGCGCAGCCGAGAAGCACAACCGGGTAGAAGCTTTACGGCGATAGGAGTAGAAGCGGCTAGAGGCGAAAGACTAGCGGAAGCGACGGAAAGGTCTCTAGCTTAAGCTGAACGTAACGCCTGTAATTAACGACTTCGAAACGAATCAGGACCCCGCCCACTCAGACAATAGATTTATCAATGAATACACTAATAGCTCGGAATAGACGTAGAAAAGCAAAAGTAAACTAAGACACTAGTAAATGCTGAAAATATAGAGGTAGAGGAACTGTAAAAGCTTAGGAGAGGATACTAGGGCGCAGCTAGCGAGAAGGGCATGAAAGGAGAGAAATGGGAGCAAGCGAGGCGCAAACCGCTGAGTAGGGACGGCCTCGGATCAACCGGCACCGCCGAAAGACCTTCCGGGAGTGAACCAGCCGCCTTTATGCAGAAATGACGCACTCGCCTCGCTTCACGACGATTTGGGTGATGCGCCTTGTTTCACGTCGGACTCGCCGACGCCCTTAGCTAGTCAATCAGCCAAATCATTAAGGGTTGCCCTATCTGTCCCGCCATGTACTCCGGTACCTACACCCGCTTACCTCTTCGGAGGGAAATCGCGCCCGATATCCTGGGCCCCGTCTTCTTAGGCTGATTCTCGCAGTGAAGTCGTCTATCCGACGATGAGCTTATTCGCCGGCATTTGCTAACAGGCGGCAAAGCCTTGTCACCCCCGAATCATTATTTCTCATTTTTACTTCCCCACATTTTAAAACCGCTTGAACATCAACCCAAGACAATACCGAATCATAAGCTTAAATAATGTACGGAAAACTTCGAAAGACGATGTTGCAATGAAATGGGGTTTCAATTGATAGCAATGAGTGGCATGATCTTGTTAGGGGCCCGGTAGGCGGAGTCCTCTTATACCCTGTGCTAAATGACTAAGCCACAGAAAAAGCAATATAAACTGCGTACACTTCAACAGACGATTATAGCATTATCAAGGCTATACTATGATAGTAAATAGCAGCGAGGATGTATAATTCTATCGATAAGGGCGTGTATATTTCTCGATATGGAACAAATACCTCCTGATTAGTTAATACACCCGGGTTAAATATGTCGTATAATGTAACGAGGCCTCTTCAGCCTAGGCGTTGGAATTGCCTAGCGGGTGAATAGGTTCGAGGGGTTTACCTTGATTGATTGATTGAGTTGAGTTGAGTTGAGTTGAGTTGAGTTGTATTCATTTACCCTGACCCATCGCCCTGAGCGATATGCAGGCTATAGACTATTTAAAGGAAATACGCTAGGAATTTATATTGGTGTTTCAATCTGAGAGAGTATAAGGAGAAGGGGAACGGAGATAAAATAAAGGAAAGGTAGAAGACTAGGAATAAGACGGGTTTTACTGGATGAGGTCGTCTCTATTTTGGAACCTTTTTGTTTGTTGAGCGAATTCAAGTACCCTTTTGAGTTGAGCGGCTGAAATTGTCCATT
>NW_022983595.1:0-49660 GCF_010093885.1 Aplosporella prunicola CBS 121167 | reverse complement strand
CCTCTTCATGTATATAAAGCTCGCTGCCAGCCACTCATTTACAATCAAGCCGCGTTCTCTCTTCACTCGCACGGTTTCAACCATTCAACCCAACAGTATCTAGTATACAATGACACCTCATGCCTCTTCCCTGTGGCCTTTAAATTGTTCCTTTGGTAGTTTCCGGTGATTACGCTTCGTTCAGAAGCCCATTGATTGAGAGGGATGTGAGATAGGCGAGCTCTAGACCTCCATGGTATTTTTGGCCTTGTGGAAACTTCTTTGGCAGTCTTGGTGAGGCTAGAATCTTGTTCGTAGTGCTTTCGATCATCCTGGTTCCTGCTTGTTGCCACATGTCCCATGACAGTACAGCAGACTACCTCTGCGGAAGAGACCGGTGTCTGTTTCGAGAAACTGTGGGCGCGGATGTCATGGAGGCGTAAGGAGAGGAAGTCAATAGTCACAGTGAATGAATGTCCTCCGGAAATCCGAGGCCCGCGTCTGCCCGAGCTGCCAATGCCAAGCACATCATCCAGGATAGATGACTTGATTTCATTCACTTCAACAGGCGGCCCAAGGGTGACTGCCTACACGCGCACAGACCAGGCATGCGTCCATAAAACCCGCGCTCCCCCCTCTTCCTTTCCTCTCATCTCCACCCCACCCACACACCGACCAGCACGCCAACACCCTCCTGGCCCTGGTGTCTTTTTCCCCTTCGTTTCGCGCGATTAGGGGCGCGCCTGCCCCACCCCTTGTCTTTGTCACGTCTCCGGTTGAAGGTTACCCGTAAAACCTTCACCATCGCTCAGATGCACTTGTGTAATGAGCTCAAATCTGCCGTACCGCGGTAGTGCTGCTACGCCGTCTTGAACGGAGTAGCGGTTGCGCCTTTTTTGGTCAAAAACAAGTTCACTCTCCAGGAGTTTTGGTTCGTTCGGGATTTTGCATGGAGGGGTTCTACATCGTGTAGAGCAGGCATATCAGATCTGTCTGCGGGGCCATGCCACGCTGTCAGCTTCGGCTTTCAGCAACCAGGCTACTAGTCATCGACTTGTTGCTTGGAGCCCTTTAGGGCTTCTCCTCTGAGTACTTCGGTGTTCAGTAGGCTCGGAGTCGGGCTTCAACTCTCTCTTGTCTTCCGGAAGTCATGTCTGGAAGGTGTCCCTCCACTCGTGGGCAAGTTCGCTGTCTTCGTTGGGTGTTCCACTCTCGAGCAACGATACTTCAAGGTATAGAGGCTTTTTAACAGCGAAACCTTCGGGTCGAGTTGTTTTTGGTGCCCACCCCTTACGGTGTCTCTAATGGCTACGTTGTGGAGGTGCGGCTCATTCGGGATTGGCACGGAGGGGAATCTACATCATGTAGAGCAGGTATATCATTTACCTGTGAGGCCGTGCCACAAACGCTGCTAGCTCTGCTTCCAGCATGCAGACCACTAGTCGTCGACTTTTGGTATGCGCCGAGACTCTTCGAGTTTTGGCAGCCTTACGAGTTGCTGGGGTTTTTACCTCGGCCGTTCGTCTGCTCAGCTCTGAGACCTTTCTCTACTTTACGGTGCCGTTCTGCTCTTGTGATGAGCGGCGTTTTGTGGGATTTGCATTGGAGGGGATCTACCTTTGAGTAGAGCAGACTTCTGTCTGTGGGGCCAATGCACACGACACTTCAGTTTGAGCTGCGAGCTCTGTCAGCTTCAGATCTGGCTGCTCAAAGCCTCACTGAGCCTTTTCAGCTAAGTTCAACCGCCCCGACAATGGTTGTCGTTGAGCTAATGCTTCTTGACTAACACTTTACAGATCCAGACACATCCCGTGACGACCGACATCGAGACAGTGACGGACTTCACGGCCATCAACACACCATCCACACTGACGGCACTTCCCACGAACCGTTCTGAGGACCATCTGCAAGTCGACTTCACCAGCTTAGCACCATGCCCACTTGGCCGGTTGAGAGGTTTGGGAGGATGGTTGTTGGATACTGGAAAGTCAGTAAGGTGTCGGGCTTCATGGCAGCTGACTTCGACAGGCCGGGGTTCATTGGAGGAACGCAGGAAGCTGGGCGCACTTGTAGTGACGGCGGGACAGCGTGATGTTGGGACGGGCAGCGGGCTTTGGTCTTTCCCGGAAGTGGTTCCATGTCTTCCGAACTTTCGCGAAGAAGCTATGGTAATTTGGTCAGGAACACGTGCTTTGTTGACTTTGAATGCAGAGATCAGTTTGGCTACGGCACAGAAAGAATACGCATTGTTGTCGCACAATCAGCGCGTGTACTTTACCGCAGACAAAGGAGCATGACGCGCCTTTGTCCGGATTGGAATCAGGTCGCTGGCAAGCTTGAGAATCTTCCGGGGTGTTTCCTCAGTCTCTTTGTCTTGTCTTCTGGTATCTTCAGCCGTTGTACCGTCACTGAAGCCTTATCTGAGCTCCGCAGAGCTCTTCACTAAACGAAAGCCGTTAACCCTACGGCGCTGGCCATGCGACAATGCGGCCAAAGCCTTGTTACCTTTGGACAACGGGGTGTGACGTACCTATGACAATCGCGAATCGCGAGGCCGCGCCTTCCTGTCTGGATCCTTTATTGCGACGCGCATCCGGAGCTGGAGAAGACAGTGTAGGCAGCTTCGCAAACTGTTTGGACAAGGCACCAGACATGAATGGATACAAGGCTCTTAGAAAACAATGTTCCTGGTATTCTGTGGAAGCGGCATCATGTCAAGAGACTTATAAGCTGATCCTTGCATGTACTTCAGTCACACCTCACCTCCGCTTCCAGCAGACCCTGTTCCCTTCCGCCAGTGCATCCCTAGAGCTGCGATACGTAACAGTGTTTATCTTCTACGGACTTGAATCCTTCCCCGCTGAGTGCAGCGCCAATCGAGCCAGTCGTGGTTTTGTCCTCAGAATTGTCGTTATAAATTTGGGGGTAGTCCCATTAACTGATTAAGCGCCTTCTCCCCTACTGTGGCCCTGTCCTCCGCTTGTGTGGCCCTGTACTCCGCTAGTGTGACCATGGCCTCTACTGTTTTGAGCTTTTCCTTCATGTCTGCTAGTTCACTGGCCAGCGCGTCGTACTCCTCGCGAGTTACTGAGCTGTCGACGTCGTCTTGCTGCTGCAGACTTGCGAGCTTCGTTCTGTGCGAGCAGGGCTCCCTATGATAGCGACAAGAAGCGCAAACGGCAGTATTGTGAGCCGTATCCCGGTACACCCAGCACTTGACATTCCGCTCTTCGCATTTACTGCACGGATCGTCGGTCTGGTAGCCCTACTCTGTCTCCATGATCCTGCGCATGTGGTTGAATTGGCGCTTCTTTCCGCCGCTTGCCTCGTCCCATTTTTCTTGCGTGATGCTCCAGTATTTGCCAACTTTTTCCGGGCGCCGGGGGTCGGCATTGCGGCTGGTTTTGTTGGGAGTGGCTTCCTTCCTGTGTGTGTCTTTGTTGAGGGTGAGCGCGTGTCTGGCGGTTTGTACCAAAGCTCCGTTGTCCGGCTCAGAGTTGGTCTTCGTGAGCGGCTTCGGGTCTCTCGGTGGCACCTCGCCGGAACCGAGATCTATGTGGCTTTCAACTTCTTCGTGGACACTGGTTTGGTAAGGTGTTAGCTGCTGCATGGTTGTGTCGACGGAGAAGAACTTACGGCCTCGCGCTGGGGAAGCTGGTGTTGAAAGATGGACTAGTAGAGCGCGGCCGCTGCCGCGGGGATGTCGGAGGTATGTCTTCATCGAAAGTGAAGCTTTTTTTGCTGGTGCGTGAGCCGCCCATGTTGCGTTGCGGAAGAATGCCCGGGTTCTGAATGAGTGTCTAGCAGAGTAAGATCGTAGATATGGATTGTCTGCAAGATGCGTCCGCGTTGACAAAGAAATGTCTGTTTGCTTGAATGTGTTGTTGGGGCGTTGGAGCACGTTCCCTTGTGCGTCTTGTCTGATGAAGTGGAATGGATGGGGAAGGTGCGAATCGTATGGAAGGATGAGAGCAGCTTCAGCACGTGTTATTTGCTTCGTCACGAGCATGAAAATGAACTTTCCACCTATGTCAACCGTCAACGTCTGTCACCGTCAAGTGAGATTTATCGTCAATTGAGACAAAGAAAGATGCAAACAATCCCTTTGGAATATTTCTTACCTAGCGACGAACTCAAGTTCTAAACGTAAGCAAAAAGGCACACATAATATAATATCTTAGCTAGATTTCTTCTTTTTCTACTCTGCATATGAGTGACTATCTCTCAAGACAGTGAATCTCGTTAAACCGTAAATGACGTTAAAGATGAGGAACCTGGTATGTGGATCGGAAAAACCTCTCCGAAATTGTATCACCGCTAAATAGAGCCGCTCTATAAGAAAAGATGGGTAATCTGCATCTATCTTATTAAGGACGTGAGTGGGCATTAATGGCGAGAATCTCTAAATAGTTTAATATCTACAAGGCTTTCAAAACTGTATGTATGTCAAAGCCAGCCCGGCCAACCATCGACCTTCGCTTTCCAATCCGCAGTATCTTGTAAGACTCTATCACATAAATACGTCTTCGCCTTATATTCAATTGTTTTCCCTCCGAATGAGGACGCCCGGCATTTCTGTCCTGACTCTTTGTTTTATCTTGAAGTCTTCTTTTCCTTTCTTTAGCAAGCCCTCCCGATCTACCAAGGCCTTCATGAAGTGCCTGCGTGCTGTATTGGCATTAATTGATACTCAGAAGTAGTTCGAGAAATGGATTACATACCCACGCTGCCAAGGTCTTTGCGCTCCAAGCTCCCTCTTCCCATAATCCTTAAAGACGCACAACTTTATTGCTATCACCTCGTCCTGCGTTATCAATTCTGTTGATTTTCTCTTCAAATTCCCTCTCCCACAGGAAAAGCCAGATGAACTCGTCGGAACCCCCAGGGCTGGGGTACATATCGGCTTGCAAAAAAAAAGTCTAGGATACTGAAGTTTTTATTGCCAGTTTAGTCATATCGATCAGCTCGTCTTCGGGCACCACCAATCCAATCTCATCCTCGAACACTCTATAAATCCTACTTTATCTACCGAGATCCCATTCTGTAAGCTGATCCATTGGGCGTCCCTTGACAAGGTGGAAAAAATCGTTGAAAACGCGGTATAAATACAGTTTATAATGCCCGATATAAACATCGTCAAATTCATTGGTATTGTCATACTCCGGATCAATTGCCCAAACAAAAGCATTAAGCCAAGCTTCATTGTCATTGATAGCAGCTTGAATGGAAGCGAGAGATGTTTGATCAATCAGAACGCTATCACCGATCATATTGTAGGTGCGCGGATTCATCTGAGTAAACTTTTCGAAGGGTCTTACTATAAATTAGTAACATATATAAAGACCTTAAGGAACAGATTCTTACTCTCGAATGAATTCAACGCCCATCCTCTCTAGCGCGTCCTTGCTCTCTACCCATTGTAGCCAGACGCCATCTATAGCAGACTTTGGCCAGTTTGGAAAACCATGATTCTCATCTGGCTTGTATCCTGCAAGGTGATTGGTTGTGCAGCGTAAAATAGTAGACTTCGCAGCATCCCATTCCCGATCTCTGATACTATAGACTGTGCGGTAAATTATGTAGCCGAACTTTTATTCTCGGTACACTGTTGCAGCCAACGGGAGTTATGCTGCTCTATCTCGCTGGGCAAGCATGTGCCGGACTTGTCGGTTAAGGTCCTGTTGTAGACGCTTTTGGGTTGCGCAAGTTGACGTAGGGAAGGTGGTAGGAGGGGACGGCTCTGAACGATGGGCTTAATTCGATAGAGTGGACGGGAAAGTAACATTGCGCAAAGAAAAGTAAGTAGCGAGTGAGTGTGGTGGAAGAAAGCGGATTTTAAAGAGACTTGGAAAGAAAGATGCTAGGTAGAGTGACGCCGGCAACTCCTACGCTAAGTTAGCCCAGCTCCTACAGAATCCATCACGATGCCTAAGGTATGCAGCGGGCCGAAATATTGCAATATTCGTGTCGTCGATAGTAGACCAGTGATCCTCTATGCCTGCTACCCGCTCGCGCTGACATATGTCTCGTAATATGCAAACGAATATTAACCTCTAAATGACCGTCCGCAATAGCGATCGATGTGGTTTATCGGCCCCTTTTGCCACATGGCCGAATCGCGGGTAATCTCCGCCCTGCTAAGGCCGAGCACTATTCTGCAAGATAGGCGACATGATCAATTCGTCTTACGCCGGAGATGAAGAGAAAAGGCCTTAAAGGAATCTTTATCTCGACAGTCCTCCCCGTGATACCGATATTTTCGGTCCTGATGGCCAGGCATACTGAACGATGCATACGATACGAATCATCTGAGTGGAAGGAGTTATCGGCTTTTCTGTTTCATTCGGTCCAGAAGGTATGTTGAGTTGTTTGCTTCAAATTTCTTTGACTGATATTCATTGTGTCCTGTGCCTTCACTGTTTCCCTGAGAGACTCAAACTTATTCCTTTCGAGGGTAACGGTATCGTCGGAAGGGTGACGGTGACCTACTTTTGCTGTGTGCGCATTGCAGTTGCAGATGAATATTGCTGCGTGATGGTATCATCATGTTCTTGGCCCCTTTTTATCTTTGCTGTCTGGCCCGAGGCAGTAGTCATGTGAGCACGTGCGGCGGCGGATTGGTCGACGCGGTCTTCTTTGTCGATGTGCAAGAGCAGTTCGGTAAACAGCGTGAAAGTAAATAAGAAGCAGCCATCTTCGCTATTAAGGGAGGTGGTTCCCAGACAGTGTAGGAGGATGTTGAGAGTTCATGAGTAGAGGTTTAGGTATTGGGTTGAAGACGAAGTGTATGTAATGTAAGGAGATATCCCCAAATGGCGAAGGCTCGCCGCTCGCATGAGATGCCGAGGAAAGTGATGTGCATGTCAGGCGAGGAAGGATGATATCTGGACGCGGAGGATGTGGCCCGGCGGGCTGGGAAGAAAGAATAGGCGGCGGAAAGGGAGGCGGACACAGGGTGCTCTAACATGGGGCTGGGAGATGAACAAAGAGAGGAGCAGATCTGCCTTGAAGAAAGCCAGAGGTATTAACGAAGGAGATATTGCAGTTGACGGGGCGCTGTCATTGGGCACGCGACGGAAGGTCAGGGCCGTCAGGCGCGTCGAAGCTCAAGGGAAGAGGCTGAGGCGGAGGCGGAGCCTTGGGGGTGAAAGTTGCTTAATCTGTCCCTCCAGCGCGCTCGATTTGCGAAGCTCTACAGACAAGTATGGCGTGCTGGGTCGATCTGGGAATCGTGCTTGTTTGAAGGTGACAATGCGGCGGGGGATTTTTCTTCAAAGCGTAGGACCAAGGCTGTGTTGTGTGAACGAGGGGACTTAGGGATTGTGCGCGTCACGATTTATGGCTGGCTGTGAGCTGTGAGGATGACGTACGATCTAAAAGGCGGGATAGAAGAGCGCAGGGACTTGTCTTTTGAATACGGCTGTGCTGCGTGTATCTGCCTGCGGTAAGTAGGTGTGTTGTATTTGATTGAGTGACCCTCATCAGCTGCAAGGGACATCTCGAGGTCCGCCCGTGCATCTTGAAGTAGAAGTTGAGAAACTGATTGGCAAACGTGGGAGACAAAAAGACCATTTCCGACTGTGAAGGGCAAATCGGGGGCATGGTGGAGTGGAGTGGAGGGTGGCCGGCGGTCCAAGGTGCACCACCAGCAAGCGTCGGCTTCCATATTTGGTTTAGCCTTGTCCTTGGATGGCTTAGTGCAGCTTAGCCGACGCTGCCGCCCACTATTTGTAGCCGCGCATCGCTGCTTCCTACTCAAACAACAACATTGTTTCACACCGACTAACCTCAACCACCCTGCTGTCTCAAAGCAACTCACTTTCCGATATCCCTTGATCGAACAACCCGCTTCGAAACCATGGGGCTACTGGAGCTCCCGCCGGAGCTTTTCCTATCCATCATCGAGTTCGCCGTACATGAGCTGGGTGTGTGTGCGTCGATGAGGACGCGCCTTGTCTGTCGTAAGTTCCCGTATGGTACCCTTCTGCATACGCTTTACTAATGTCAAATAGGTGTTTTTGCAGCTGAAATCCCGGAAGCTCTTCACAGGACCAGAGTCATTGAAGAGGCTGTACCTTTCTATTACGCGTCGAAAATCCCGGAAGTCGTACAAAGGTACCGGTCCGGTAAATACTACAACTCTTGGAATTACCAGTTGAGTGATAAGCCCATACCGTACGGGTACAAGTCAATTCGAGATATCCTACCACAAATGCTCCTCATCAAACATCATCCTGAGGTTCTCGCTCGGTACTTTCTATATCGAGTCCGCACCGATCGACGAGGCAACATTCATCCCATTGTTGAAACAATTCGTCAGACCGTAAAGGAGATTGCACGATATTACGAGCTGGACTTGAATCAAGAACCAGAGAAGGCAGCGACGCTATATCAAGCTGCGTGCTCGTGCCTTGCCTTATACAGAAATCAAGGGGTACTTTTGGCATTCAGAGGATTTCCTGAAACGGGAAAAGAAGAAGAAGATGAGGAAGAAGACGGAGCAGGAGAGAAAAAAGGAATCTTTGATGATTTCAGAAATGCTGTACCTGGTAATTGCCTCACGGTGGCAGCATGGCTGGGCGATATGGATCTGATAAAAGAAATCGAACTCGACGCATACAACAACCCCGGTGATAGCACCAACGATCCCTCACTTTTCGGAAGACCGTTGTGGGCCGCAGCCGCACAGGGACACCTGGAAGTTGTAAATCATTTTCTCGATCGTGGCGACAGAGATTATGGGGTGGTCCATGCAAGAAGTGGATGGGACATCTTCTTTGGAATCGACAAGTTAGCGGTAGGTGTGGCAGCCTACATGGGTCGAGGATCTGTTGTTCAGGCACTACAACAAGCTCAGACTCTACGACAAGAAGAATATCTCCAGCACCACAGCTTTTGGCAACTGAAAGACCATGAAGAACGTGCTATTGTCTGTGCGGTTCAAGGCAATCAACCGGAACTCCTTTCGCTCTTGCTAGACCGCTACAAAGAAGGGCCATGGCATTCCGAGTATCCCGGATGGGAGTTCACATGTTCTCTGACTAGCTTCTGTCTCGTAATATCATGCAAGTTAGGACTGCACAGACCGGCATCAGTCCTTTTACAGCACAATGCAAACACACTGGACACAGACTTTACGCCTTTGTCATTTCTAGAGCTGGCAGCTATCTCAGGGAATGCTACCCTGGTAAAGATTCTACTCGACGCCGGCGCAGGACTCGAACCTGCGAAAACGACACGTGGTTTTACTCTCAAGTGGCAACGGGATATAAGTTTTTCACGGAGGAAAAGAAAAAGCGCTCTAGCAGAAGCGCGTTACAGAGGTCATCGGGAAGTCGAAAGATTGATCGTGGAGAAGATGGACGAACTACAATTGGAAACAATGACGTGTCTGGCCACGTTATTCAACGACGCTTGAGTGCTCATGGTAGGGGCTCGCAGCTACCATGCACCATGCACATTCATCCGGTTGGAAGATTGCGGTGGACGATACAGAAAGTCAGTGAAGCCATTGGAGGCTTCTGGACAACTGGGCTCAACAAAGCAAAGGGCCTTGGGGGTATATAAAGGATTGAGCGCGTCTGAAGTCACGGCGCGGCGGTTAGGGTGGTTTGTTTCTGGAATCAGTTCTTGGTTTTTGGCTTTACGGTGGTAATTGGTTCGGAGATTTCTTTGCAAGGGTCGAATGGGAGCGGCTTGACCGGGGCGGTTAATGGTGGATGAAGGCAGAGAGTAATGGATGGAAACAGAGGACAATGAATACACATTTTGACATCTGCAAGCTCGAGATTTATGCGCTGACTCTTTCTCAGGCGCGCAGTACGTCAAGGCGACCAACGGGCAGTCTCTTTCACCGCCGCCGCAGCGCCTACTTCTCTCATCCGCATCATCTCCTTGAAGCACCCAAGCCAGTCCTGCACTCCCCGGCCCCGATTTTACGGTCACTTACACCGCTTTCCCGCTCAAGTCCGTCCGCAATGAGGACTTCGTCCCCGGCTCTCGCCTACAGCCTCTGCCGCGCAACCGGCTGCGCCCTCCCGCCAAGCAGACGGCGCCTTCCCGCCCAGACTTGGCGTACGTGCGCCCTCGCGGACGACGTAGGTGTCTTGGGTCTGGAGATCGCGGCCAGGAGGATCGGGTCGACTGAGGTTCTACCTGCGCCATCCGACGGCTCGGATAATACACTGCGACATACTGGTCGGTACTGCAGGGCCCAGTGCTTGGATAGACAACAGTCGATTAATAGCCTCGAGAAGAACCATAAAGCAAACACAATACTCGTCATCTAAAAGCAGTCAAGGACCTTCTTTCCCATATGTTTCGAGGTTACTCATAGTTACAGCAGCATAAACCAGACCAACGCAGTCTACGGTTTCCATCTGAAGGCCGGATGCCGCCAATCAAGATCCTCTACTGTCCCCTCATCCAGCTTCGCAAGCTCAGCATGGATATCCAGTTTCTCCCTCCGCTTGTTGTCCGCCGTCATCCACAGCAGCAAAAGAATGGCAATAACAAGCATCAAGCTTGACGTCGCCAGATTCAACCCATTGCCAATATGGTAGTTCGGGCCATCGGACGGTAAGAATGACCAAGTCGAGATAAGCCCGCCGACATTGCCGAGCATAACGTTTGTGCCAATGGCAGAAGAGCGCGCCGTGTCCGTAACCACGTTTGCCGAGACCTGGGCATTGCAGAGCGCACCGAAGGGGAACGCGCCGGACGCTATGAGAAAAGTGGCGCCGTACCGGACCTGAGGGTTTGTTGATGCCAAGAACATGATGTATCCGATCATCATCAGCGGCGCGGAGGCAATGAACAAAATGTTGCGGCGGTCGAGTCTCCAGGAGACGAAAGGGAGGAAGAGCGTGAAGAATGCGCCTACGATGTACGGCGGGACCGTGTGCAGCTGCTGGGAGATCACTGAATCGTGCGGGTAGATGGTCCGGACGATAGTTGGCAGGAAGAAAGCCAGGCCCTGAACGGTGATGTTGTTGAGCAAGAATATGAAGGCCGTAGAGATGGTGACGGGGCTGAATATGCCGCGGAGCAGCTTCTTCGAGTCCAGACGGTCCAGTACCTCGGTTGTGCCGACGCGTTCGGACTTCACGCGCGCTATCGCCAGGTCTTTCTCTTGCTGAGTAAGCCATCTCGCTGTTTCTGGACGGTCGGCCATAGTTATGAAGGAGATCAGGGCCAAGCCGCAGGTGATGATGCCTTCGATAGCGAAGATCATGCGCCATCTGTGAAGAGAGCCGAAGTGAGGCAGTTTGAGGATTGCCGATGCTAAAAGACCCCCAAAAGCGCCAGCTAGAGGAGCCATAACCACGTACTTGTTTAAAGTCAGTGCAAGTATATTTATTATTCTGCTGTGGATTCCCTACCAAAGCCAACCGGAAGGCAAGTTCACTGCGCCTATACCACCGACTCAGGTAGTAGGCGATCCCTGGCAACATTCCGGCTTCGAAGAGACCTGTGGATACACGTCAGTCATGGTCAATATGAAAAGGATGGCCACTGACCGAGCAAAAACCGGACACCAGAGGCGCTATGAATGTCGTGTACAAAAGCGGTGCAAATAGAACATATTCCGAAGCCCAACGACAGCATCGGGATAAACCTGAGGACGTCAGTGAGGTAGGATAGTGAGGGACCAAGGGGGACACACCATCCGGGACCAATCCACTTGCAGGCCATATTTGACGGGATCTCGAAGACGATGTATGAGATGTAAAAAATCGACAGGACCTTATTATAATCGTAACCTTGGAGGGCTAAATCTTTTTCAAGTCCAGCCAGCTTTGCGTTGCCTGAAGCGATGTTAGCCTGAGTGCACACATCCGACAATCAAAGTCCATCACCTGGAAGACTCACCGATGTTGGCGCGGTCGATGAAGCAAAACAAATACAGAAGCGCTACGGTAGGGACGACGTTCAGATCGATTTTGAGACGAAGCCTCGCCTCGGCAGCACGGTCGAAATCTACGAGCGCATTGCCGTACTGGTCGGTGGCGATGTGCCCGCGCTCGGCAGCGTCATGAGCTACTTCTAGCTGTGTCACTTCGTTCTTGATGTCAGACATTGCGGTAGCAGTCCGGGAGGACTTTTGAGATTGAGCAAGGCAAGAGCTGCATGAAGACGAAAATGGGGGAGGGTGAATTTTATTGCGAAGGCTGAGGATTGTGGCTGCTTTTTCCATCAGCTACTGCACTTGGCGGTCCTTGGCGATCCCACATCCGAGGCGGAAGCGGGGTGGTGGGGTACATGACGGCGGGGAAGAATGACGGAGGGGAAGATGTTGGTTGATCTTGTATGTATCCAGCAATGCTCTGAGCTTGATAAAGACCCGGCATCAGGTTTTGAAGGAGAGTCGCAAGAAATGATGCAGGACTGCAGGACGTCGAATGAGAGATGGAGTGGGGGCGCGGAATGAAACGAACCCCGGATCTCAGCGATACTCTGCGCTAAGCCCGATTTAACCTAACTAGCCCAAAGGACGCCACCCGCCAACCAGGTTCCGCATCTGCATGTCAAAGATGACCGCAGCGGCAGCGACCCACTCTGTCGAAATTGGCATCGTCAACTCTCTGAGTCAAAGTTCCGACGATTAAGGCTTTGGCGGACGAAGACGACGAAGTTATCTCAGGCTTTATGATGACGGAATCCACTCCGATCTCATGAATGCGGGATTGTACCGTTTCGCGGAATGATTCCGAAGCGAGTATAACAGTCTCAAGTCTCTATTGAAGGCACTTTTCCAAAGATAAGATTTTGTCCTTAATCGGCAACATGTTGTTTGCGCACCTGTGGATGAAGTTCTTCACATGGAGCTAAAGGTTTCGTCTTCACAGTACTTCTCCTCTCTCTCATACCTATGATACTTACGCAGTCTGAAGTAGTTCTTGTCCGGTTGGAGACCCATACCTACGGAAAGCCTTCGCGTCTCGGCGACTACACAGCGAAGCATGTCATGGCCAAGCATCATACCTTCCACCGATGTCTACCGTTGGGTTTTCCGTCTGGGTTTTGTATCTGTCCAGTCAGCACAGTTTCGAATTATGGCACGTACAGATCTTACTCGGATTTAAAACTCACACAGTAAGCAGCTTTTCCTTTTCCGCAAACCGGCGCCAACCAGCGTATCGGTATCGGCATCCCGGAACGATCAGTAAGAACCTAAAATGCAAGCGAGCATCACAAGATCACTTCAGCGCACTACCAAACCCCAGCCAACCATCCTCCACCACGTCCGCCTTTCATCCATCCACCAACAACATTAATCCAACATCCAACTTCCCCGCAAAAAGCCGGCCCTCCGGAGAAACCTTGCATCAACGGAGCTTCGGGGGACAGCGACACAGGAGGCACCGCCACACACCGTCAAGGCCGTAATAATTTAGCCGCACATCAACCGCTACATAAACCCGAACGGCCTTAACGCGGGCAGCAGCTCCACCGTAGCGCCACCGGTTGACTTGCCCCCCAGAAGCAGATTAGCTCCGGTACCGGTTCCGGTTGTACGGGTCCGTAGACAGATATCCCCGGGAGGCACGGAGCCCAATCACATTACGACATCTGCTTTGTCTCTGACCGGCCCCTTGAGACCAGGTGTCCGAACGACAAGGCTCCGGAAAAGCCTTTCTACCAGTGCAGGACCCCTGATGACCGCAGTAGAGCTACTTAAGCATTTCACATCCGTTCCAAACGATTTCCACAACAAACCTCAAACCGACAAGCAGAAGCCAATCAACAAAATGGCCGCAACAGAAAAGAACATGGAGCTGGTGCGGAAGGCATGGAAGTTGGAGAACGTTCCATGGTGTGAGCAGTACGAGAGGATGATTTCTGGCATGCTGTAAGGCGCCCTCCCTCCCGCGTCAACTCCATGACCAGCCGCTAACGCCAGATCCCAGCTACGATGCCTTTGTCCCCGAACTCAACGCCGCCCGCTTCAAGGCTCGCCGCTGGAGCCACAAATACAACAACTACTTCCCGCAAGAGCTTGAAGCGGACTTCGACACCCTGCAGAAATCCCGGATGGAGATGCTCAAGGAGATCATAGGCCACATCGAGGGCGACGAGGTATACATAGAGGCCCCATTTGAGATAGACTACGGCTGTAATATTTCGTTTGGCGACCGCTTCTACGCCAATTTCGGGCTTACAATCCTCGACTGCGGCCTCGTCAGCATAGGCGATCGAGTCATGTTTGGCCCCAAAGTCTCAATCTACGCCGCCACGCACGAGACGGAGGTCCAGAGCCGTCGAGACAACGTCGAGTACGCCAAGCCCGTTGAAATTGGCGATGATTGCTGGATCGGAGGGTCCGTCGTCATCCTTCCGGGCGTGAAAATCGGAAAAGGATGCACTATTGCGGCTGGTGCTGTTGTGACTAAGGATATACCGGCGTGGAGCGTAGCTGTGGGTAGCCCAGCACGGGTGATCAAAAAGGTTACTCCATTGGAGGAGGCGGAAAAGAAAATGTCCGAGGTGAATATCTCCTAAGCGATAGACAGGATAGAAGTACAAAGCGTCGACCACTATAGCATCAAACAATCTGATTTTGTGACCAGGAAGAAGCGAACACAGGAATGGACGAGAAATTCATGCTGGATCTGGACCAAGTAGAACGCGCTTTATAAAGTTGTTTGGGAAAAGACAGAGTATAAAATATAGACAAGCTCATGATTGTAACGTTCATCACCGTGAAGCGAGACGGTGATGCTTATACGGTGTGGGAGAAGATATACAGTTAAGATATGTACAGTTTGTATGTGCTCTGGGACCTTTTCACCCATACCCAGGACTCGAGCTGGGAGCTAGGCAAGGAGCACTCTGTAGGGACTGCTTGTATCGTCCCCTGTCTCGCTAGATGATGGATCTCGGTACCCATCTACTGTCTCAGCTGCGTAGATCGCACGTTTTGGTACGGAGGTGGATTTTCAGAAGCTGGGTCAACTCCAATCAGTACCGCAAACGGCAAGGCATTGGTCCGAGGCCGCGGTGTCCCATCATGAGCTCGTTTTGACCTATGGAGATTAGATTTTTGCTATCCAAAGGTGAGTAATCACTAACAGGCGCCTACTTAGCCGTATGGAGCTTTCCGAAAGCCCCCCTCGAATGCGATACGGCAGAGTCCATCTTCTTCCGGCAAAACTGGAGCACGCCAGCCCCAGACCTCTCAACGTCGGTGCCGTCGTCTTTTTTATCTTTGTTGCGCGGAAGAAGCAGCCAGACGACGAACAGGGCGCCGAGAAGGCCGACAATGGCAGGCTGTAAAACAGACACCCCTTTTGCTTGAGCTAACGCTCCAACTGCGAAGGGAAAGATGGCGGCGCCCCCTCCACCCAGTGCCGCTGCAAAGCCGACCGCGGAGACATGCATATTGGCGGGGAGCAGCTTCGTCGTGACGACGACAACGGCGGGGAATAATGGACCTATGAACTATCAGAATCAATCTATCCAGAATCGGCAAACAGGAGGTGAGAACTGACCTAGGAAAAATCCTTCAAAAGCGACGGCCGTGGCACTGACAGCAAACTTCGGAACAAGCCAGAACAGAAGTTGAAAGCCGAGGGCAGCTGCAACATAAACCTGTGCTTATTGTTAGAAAGGGGAGGATCTGGACAGAAATGGGACTTACGGAAACAGCCAGTTTTTCACCCACTCGGGGGGTTATAAAGCCCAGCACCATGCGTCCAACCGTTATTCCAATCCAGAAGCCAGTCGCGACTATGCCAGACTCAAAAGCCTTGCCACCGCGTTCGCTGGTCATGAATTTTACGACCCATCCTCCGAGAGAAACCTCAACCCCGACATACCCCAGCAAAAATATGGCAGCGATCCAAGTAGTTTTGAAGGACAAAGCTGTCTTCAGAGAGCCTTTGTTGCTTGATGCTGCTTGGGAGGACCGATATTTGGCTCCGGTAGCGCTCCAAAAGCTCGAGAGCAACACGCCGAACTCGATGACGGCTCCACCTATCTAATATACGCGTCAGCAAGATGTCAACACTGAAAAGGCGTGACCAACCATGAAATAGTAAAATGTCCACCAATCCCACCCTGCCTTGGTCACCAGACTCGTAGCAATGAGCGGAGAAAGCACAGCCCCGACGCCGTACGTGCCATGCAGCATCCCTAACAATTCATTGGAGTTTGTCAGTCCGCCCACCCAGACGTTCCACGCCGCATCCTCTATGCCGTTTCCGAATCCGGCGATGAGGAAGAAGACGATAAGCGCCGGATACTTTGGATGCTGGGAAATCCCGACGAAAGCAATTATCTAAGCTCCTGTTAGTATGCTCTTATAATAGGCTCGGAGAGATAAAGTACATGGCATAATGGGCCAATAAAAGCAACGCCACGCTGTCCTAGGCGCATGTGGATGACGTTGTTGAGAAAAGCGGCAGCAGCGTAGCCGCCCAATGGGGAGAAAAAGACAAGCGATACAACGAGATATGACAAGTCGTAGTACTCTTCAAGCTGTAACTGATATCAGTAGTTGTCAATCACTAGTCGATTACCAGACGTACATATGGAATTATAGCCTATTCATGATTAGCACAACTCCGGAGACAAGAATCAAGGAATGAATCATACACCATAGGCAGCATCGTTGCCGCCCATCACCAAGAAGCCCCAGGCTGTGGCTCCAAGACGAAAGATGTTTGTCCATGAGCTGTTCCATTTCTCTATTGCCGTGACTGCCGTCTCAGGAGGTGAGTTGTTTTGGAACTGAACTTCATCCCGACGCTCATTAGGAAGCTCCTGAAGCTCGAGACTAGAGGAGGTCATGTCTCCGGTGATAAGGATTGCGCGGAGAGAAAAAGATGCCAGATGCAAGTGGCAGCCCGACAGTATTTGATAGCTGTTGCAGCTATACAAACGCGGGAGACGCCGTCCGCATGACGTTGTGATTGATTATGTAACCACTTAATCTAACCGCATCCGGCCTCACTCTCAGCCACCAACCCCATCAGTAACCACTCCCAGCCCACCAACCACCTTCAAATCGCTCATTTTCTGCCAATATTTACCGCCACTCGCCAGCCCCGTCCCCGGAGAATCGTCAAACTACTCATCCACCCGTGCCACCGTCGGGGAAACACGCTCACTCCGCTGCCCGCACCTCGGCCCACGCCTGATCTTTCGGCTCTGTGGGGAAGCATCACGTGAGATCGTTCCCTTCTCTTCCGAAAAAACCAAGAATCGTTAGTAATAGGAAACTGGCTTCGGGGACTGGGCGTGGACTACGTAGACGTCAACGACCCCAATATCCCGATACCGACGCGAGGTCAGAGCGTAATACCCAATGCCTAACCCTGTACCTACAAAAAAAGCCTGCGACCAGTGTCGACTTCGCAAAACTAAGGTGACAGCGATGGCTTGAAGGGTTGCTATAAGCATCATTGCTGACGCTATAGCCTATAGTGTGATCTTTCCCAACCCTGTTCAAGTTGTAGTGCAAGGAACTTTCAATGTACTTATGCTACCCCGCATCGGAAGAGAGGCCCTGCCCGCAGGTACGGACTCCTGAACCAATCATCAAATTAGCAAGAAGCTTACATGCCCAAAGGTCAGAGGCCCGGCACCAGCCAAGCAGTGTTGACAGCACCGTGAGAACACCAACTACAGCAACCCCCCCAGACTCGAGCAATCACACCCAGCCTCCTGTCGACCTCGAAATCCCCGACCAGCAGCCTTCATGGGACTTGTTTGGCTCCCTGCCCGCCGCAGCATGGAACTCCAGCGAGGCAGACTTTTTCATGCCCCCAGTGCAAGCATCAACGTCGTTGGAACGCCCGACCAGCGCTGCTCTAGGCGATCCTCTGTTAAATCTACTTCCCGAGCAACCGGATCCGGCAGCTAGGTCAATTGTGCACCCACAGCCACTACAAACCGTTGTGCAAGCCACTTTTTGGCCTCCGAATGTGGACGAAGAACGCCTCATACGATGGATAGACGTCTACTTTGACCGCCTATTTCCGACGCTACCAATCCTGAGGCGTGCGACAGTCTTCTCTCGATTGCTTTCACAACATCACCGGACAGTTCCACATTTTGGGGCAATGCTTTTAGCTCTGGGCTCCTTCTCTCTGATCCAGCCTGTCCGCATCAGAGAATGGCCTTCGGCATCGTCTCGCGAGGCCATGATTAACATGATGCTTTCCGAGTCAGTCAAGATGCGTGCTTCTGTGGATTTCGGCGAGACCCCATCCTTCGACGCTCTCCTAACGAGTATATTTCTCTTCGCTTGCCTGTTTCAAAGGAATCAGCACAACGCTGCTTGGCTGCGGTTGCGAGAAGCGGCTGAACTCGGCTGCCTATTAGGACTTGACCGAATTGAGAGCTATAACGCGTGCAGGCCGGAAGACCGTCAACAACGACTCAGGATTTATTACTTACTATCTGTTACTGAAAGAGCATATGCCTTGGAACGAAGACACCCCATTACTTTTCTCGGTCATCCTGGCGCGGAAACGCAAATGCTGCTGCGATCCGTCACGTCTGTCACCGCTGATAACAACATGGACATCGTAATAGACGACGATGCCGAATCGGCTGGAACCCTCGGCTTAGTCGAGCTCATGACATTGTTTGATCCTATTAACGAGGATTTCCTACGGTGCTTCAACGGGCAATGCGGACTTGGGCGGCAAGGCTGTCAGTATTTCGACCAAAACACGGCTATAAGCATATACCAGAGCATCAACGACCATCAACGCCATATGTCATCGTACGAGGTGTCTACACCTGGTCAAGCCTCAGATACAGCAGCATCATTGGATTGGCGTGCAGAAATATCGCTGAAAGAGTCTCAAAAGGCGGATCTCAAGGTCAACGAACTATGGCTTATGAACCGGCTGTGGTGTGTTTGTCTATCGCATAAAGTTTTGACGCTGCAGGCGGAGCATCCTGCCCTTCGCATTGACCATAGCATCTCCATATTTGAGGCGGCTCTTCGACTATGTCAGACGCTTCCTCTCTCCTCGCTTGAAGTACACGGAGTTGGTCTAGTAAGTGAAGCCTTAAACACTGTACGATCCTCCACTAATCCCTACCAGATTGAAAAGTTATACTGTATTTGCGAGAGCGCAGTAGCAACCCGACGATACGGCGAGCACCTGTGCTATCTCTCTCCCAACCATGAACAAATCACGGAATTATTGCGATCTCCCGTCTCCAGCGGCCTTCCTATGACCACGGCTTGCCACTCAGCCTCAGATCCAATGTTGGCCTTGTTGAAAGGCTTCTTCGACTTTTTCAAGAAAATCCGGGCAGGTAAGTGAAGAGTGAGGACAATGGTAGAGGGTTGACGGCTGACAGCGAGGGCAGGACAGCATCCGGTTCTCGGCAAGTACGTAGCTTTGGTCGGGGAAGAGTTGAGCATCGAATCTTAAGAGCAACATTTGGATGTTCAAAATCGAATACAATGGTGAAACCTATGCGACACCAGATTAGCCATGACCTTTGCGAGTGTATGAATGACTTCGCATGGAGCTAAAACCATCTACCTCGTGTAAGTATCAAGACAGCATTTTCATGCTGAGGCCAGACGTTTCTCACCTGCCCAGATGGTCTCCTACCATTTTGACAACTGGCAGTTGTAGCTCTGGATGATTCTATGGCAGGAATGATGAAGGCGGACACGAGTTTAAGGTCTAGCCAGCAGTCGCAAATCGGAGAAATCTTGTCGGCGAATCTCCACAACTAGTTACTCCGTCTGCTAAAGAGGCTTTGCTTAATCAGCGCTTAGCGTTTGTTGATTAACCATTTCAAGCTAATTGCCAGCCTTATTCTCCGCCGTCTGCCAGCCTTATCCTTTGCCGCATGCCGGCCTTATCCTTCCCTGCATGCATTGAACAATCAACACCAACACAATCATCGCGAGAAAAAAGTGCCGCAAAGTTACCGCAGCTACTACCACAGGCGCCAAAGAAACAGTCGAATATGGTTCAAGTTCTTTCGCGATGGCGCCCCGTCTTTCACTGCATATCCAATCATAGCTGGCTAAACGACCCTTGCGCTCCTGGCTATGATCCTACTACAGACACATATCATCTTGCATTCCAGTGGAACCCTAATGGTGCTCAGTGGGCAGGTACGCGGTGTTCTACTCTATTTCTCTACTCATTACTAACATCCAGCTAGATATGGCATGGGGCAAGTCGACATCCACAGATGTAGTGTCCTGGAAAACCTCCACAAAGCCTTGCCTTGACCGCGACACGCCCTATGACAAACTTGGAGTCTTCACGGGGTGCTTCCGGGCAACCGGCATCAACGGAGCTGCCGACGGTACTTTGACATACCTCTACACAGCAGTCAGCAAGCTTCCGATCCACCACTCTCTGCCCTACAACTATGGCAGCGAGACTCTTGCGATAGCGACTTCAAAAGACGGCGGGAACACGTGGACGAAACTCGAAAGCAATCCCATCCTGCCGGGCCCACCAAGCGAAATCAACGTCACCGGCTGGAGGGATCCCTACGTCTGTACATGGCCGTCCCTCAGCAAAGCACTTAACGGCTCCGAGGAAGCGCTCTACGGCATCATCTCTGGGGGCGTCGTCGGCAAAGGCCCCACCAGCTTCGTCTACTCGGTCGACCGCAGCGACCTGACTCAATGGCGATTTCTGGGCCCAGCAATCGACGTGGGGCTGAACTTCTCTCCGTCGCGCTGGACCGGGGATCAGGGCGTAAACTGGGAGGTGACGAACTTCATGACGCTGGCCAACGAGTCGCGGAGCCGGACGCAGGATTTTTTGATTTTCGGCGCCGAAGACTGCAGGGCGCGATATGCGCAGGAGGGCAGCCTGCGCCCGAACCGGGGCCAGCTTTGGTTGGCGGCTGATGTGCGTCCTCAGGACGGAAGCGCGCCGTCTGCGCCATTTTTGGAGTACCGTTATGGCGGCGTCTTCGATCATGGCCTTTGTTATGCTGCTAATGGCTTTTACGACCCCAAGACGGAGCAACAGATTGTTTTTGGCTGGGTCACGGAGGATGATCTCCCTGTTGACTTGCAGATAGAACAGAATTGGAGCGGCTGTTTAAGTTTGCCGCGCGTTGTGAGCCTCATGACAATCGACAATGTCGTGAGAGCGCGCGCTTCGGAACTGGAAAGCATCACTTCTATCAACGCGGAGAGCGGATCTAATGGCACAAAGACCGTATCGACTATGAGGATATCTCCCGACAAGCGTCTGGAAGCTTTGCGCGGTGCTGCAAAGAAGGAGGAGCTCTCACAAGTCTCGCTGGGACCGGTCAAGGAGGGACAGCTACAGCTACCTCTGCTAACGTCGAGATGGGAACTTGAAGCCGAGTTCGCCGTGTCGAATCACTGTCAGAACGTCGGGATTGTCATTCATCACTCCAAAGGTACAGAAACCCTTCAATTCGTAGGATCTCACTAATTCTGTACAGACCTCGACATGCAGACGCGTCTCTACTGGTCTCCTTCGTCGGAAGACTTCATCATCGAACGCCCTAACCTGACCATATCCAAGCGAACAATCCAGTTCCAGAAGGAGAGTGCGCCGCACACGCTCTTCACGGTGCGCTCGGCCGGCGGCGAAATGGAAGAGAAGCTGCGCGTGCACGCATTCTATGACGGGAGCGTATTGGAGGTGTACGTGAACGAGCGAACCGTTATCACCACTCGGGTCTACACGCTCGAGGAGCGCTGCTTCGGGCTTGGCTTCTTTGCCGAGGAGGCAGATGGTGCGCAGGGTGTGCCTGCGACTTTGACCAAGGCTACGGTTTGGGACGGGCTCGTTGCGGAGTAGATAGATGATAGACGTACTTAATAAAGCAGCATAATTTCTTCAGTCGCGGATAATTTGCACGTCTTTAGCTATAGTCAACCCCGCATAATGCCTGATCTGCATGGGTATGTGAATCAACTTTACACCTTCAACCTCAGGCTTTCGTACCCTTACAAGTGCTTTCGTATCTTCGCATGTTATGTATTTCTGTAAATATAAACACCACTCCGTTCCTTCGCGCGTCAAGTGTAGCTGTCTGGACAATGGATCTGTCAGTATGGCCGACCCAAAAAAAAAAAAAAAACATCAGGCAACCAAAGCAAACAATACCCCACGAAGAAGTGAGCAAATAGTCCGGCGGCAAGTCACGAACGAATAATTCTCCGTTGCAACGGGCAACAAGAGCAGTCGTGGCCTCCGGCACGTCCAGCAGCGGAAGCGAAGCGGGGGATTGGGTGGGCACCTAAGAGACCCTGGCACGGGGTGGCGTTAGGGCGCGGGCGGACACAAGTTAGCTCGAGCAGGCAGTGAAGGATCAGTTTCGCCGCTCGGCACGGCAGGGACCGGGTCTCCTGAGATGTCGCCGCGCCACGGCTGGCGCGCGGTTTCTCTAGAGTCCGTTGCTCTCCGCACTCCACCTCCGCTTCCTTCCTCCCCCATAACCACGCCCCAGATTCTGGGGGATTGCTCTGTCTGCTTCGGCGAATCTAGGTGCCCACGTGCCCGTGGTGTGCTGGGCGCACGTTCTGAGCTTCAATGCCGCGACGTCCTGTGTGTGCCTTATAGACTGTGTCTTTGCTGCGGCGGTGTCTTGTTTTTGTCCATCATCAGCCATCTCAGCTTCTCGGCTTCAATTTCCTATCTTCATCTTGTCCATCGCTTCGTCGAGCAAATCATCGGTTCCACATCATGTCCAAAGAAAAGGACGAGAGCGTGGAAACCATGGAGAAGGCTCACGTCGACGTCGTCCATGATGAAGATCCTCATAAAGAAGTTCCCATCACTGCGTCAGGGCAATCTGCTGTCAACCCCTTCCTCTTCTTCACCTGCGCAACTTTCGCCGCTGCTTCGTTCCTCTTCGGTTTCGACGACAAAGTGATTTCCCCCATCATCGCCCTCCAGCCATTTGTAAGTCCATCATCCCAGCAGTGACATGATCAGACGCTGACACTTCTCAGGTCGATCATTACCAAGGCCTCAACCCCACAACACACAAGCTCGTCTTCACGGCCAAAAACCAGAACTTGCTTTTCGCGGTCCCTCTCGTCGGATCCATCCTGGGCGCCATAGCTGCCTATCCCCTCAACAACAACCTCGGTCGGAAATGGACACTCGTCTCTGCATATGCCTTCTCGATCGGAGGGTGCTTCCTGCAGCTCTTCTCTCCCAACCTGGCCGCCTTCATCGCCGGTCGCTTCTGGGTCGCGTTCGTCATGGGCATCGCCAACTCGACCGCGCCGCTCTACCTCTCTGAAGCCGTTCCCGTCGCCATCCGAGGCCGTGTCGTCTCTTGCATCAACATCATGAACCTCTTCTCCGGCGTCATTGCCACCTTGGTCGTCTACGGCACGCACACTCGCACCGATTCGCTTTCCTACAAGATACCCTTGGCCGTGCAGTGCGTCTTGCCTGTGCTTCTCATTCCAATCACTGCCGTCCTTCCCGAAAGCCCGCAGTGGTTGATTGGAAAAGATCGCATGGAGGAGGCACGAGCGAGTCTGCGCAAGCTCCGCGGCTTCAGTGATGCCGAAGTCGACGAGGAACTGCGCGTTATGCGTCTGTGTGAGGAGACCGAGCGGTCAGTCTCTACCGAGGTCAGCTTCTGGCACATCTTCGACAAGTCTCAAATCAAGCGCACCATCACCGCCGGGTCCTTCTTCTCTTTCAACCAGCTGTCCGGTATCTTTCTCTCCACCACGTATGCCACCGTCTTCCTGGTCGAGATCAACGTGGCCAACGAGTTTGCCCTTACGATCATCGCCTCTTGCTGCACGCTTGCCGGAACAATCGCCGCGCCCTTCCTCATCGAGCGGCTGGGCCGTCGTCCACTCGCATTCACCGGCATGGCCGCCATGCTCGCACTCAACGCCGTGGCAGGCGGGCTGGCCTTCGACATGGGGAACCGGCAAGCAGTGCTGGGCATCGCAGCGGCATCCTTCATGTTCAACTTCTTCTGGGGCGCGTCCTTCTTCCCGCTGTCGAACGTCATGCCATCGGAGATCCCGACCGTCAAGCTCCGCAGCTTCACCATGACGTGGACGATTGCCTGGGCGCAGACGACCGCCGTCATCACCACCATCGTCGTGCCCCAGCTGACCGCGGCAGATGGTGCCGGCCTCGGCGCGAAAACCTACCTCGTGTTCGCTGGCTTCATGGTAGCCATCATCATCTTTGTCTACTTCCTCATGCCTGAGACAAGAAATAGAACTTTTGCAGAGATCGACGAGATGTACGAGGCTAAGATCCCCATGTGGAGATGGCGATCTTATAAGACGTCGACGGATGCTAAGAGCACGTCGATCGCGAACATGACTGAGCAGTTGACGGCATAGACGTGTCTTTGGGACATGGCGCAATAGGCGGAGATTTTGGTAGTAGAATCAGTGCAGCTTCTTATATGGCGTTAGCTGTTTTATTATGTGTAATGTGAGGATGGAAATGTATTATGCTGGTTAGGATTTTAGTAGGCTGGATGAAGTGAACACACACAATCCTTCGTTGCTTAAATCATATATGCAGGGGAGTGCATCCTCTGAAATGCATCGCCAATCAAGCCACTCGTGATAAGAAGAGGAAGAGGAAAAGCCGTATCAAGTGCCGCGGCATCTTCGGAACAAGAGCGTCGAATTAGAGTTTCCATGGGCTCAACAAGCTTCTTCTGACGTCAGCATACCTTAACGGCAGGCACACGAGACGCGCAAACGCGCGTCGAAAGGCGTGACGGAAGGCGCGTTGGAAGGCGCGTCGGAAGGTGCGATCCATTGGAAGGCATATCGAAAGCACCACGCCATCTCACCCTATCCTCGCCGCACGCAGCCCGCTTCACACCACATCTCACCTGACAGAGCTGCACTGAACGCAGCAGTCCCAACAGCGCTAACCTTTCGCGAAAGGCTAGCTAGCTCTTGCGATAAGAAGCCCTGTCCCGCTCCTCCGTCGCTGCTGAGCGCTCGCTCTCTCGGCTTGGTCTGCTTCTATGGTGTTCGCGTTAAGGGTGTTGTTGACGAAACGCCCATTGGATCCGTTTCCAGTGGAACAGTACGACACTGCGCCGTCGCCTCTGTCCCTCCTCCGCCTCCACCTCCGTTGCGAGAGCCGACGAAGAAGGAGCGGCAGCAGGAGGCTGCCGAGAAGGAAATGAGCGAGATGAGGGCGGAGAAGGGGAGAGGAACCCGCGTGCATAGGAGAGAGCGGCAGCGACAAGACGCAAGGAAAGCAGAGGCTCGAAAGCAGACAAAGAGACAAAGAAGCGAAGAGACAGGAGTAATCCGTACCTACCTAGGCAGCAAAGAAAAGAGGTCAGTACTACTAGATCCCAGCTGCTTGCTACCAAACGGCCCATGACCCATGTGTGTGCCTAGAGAGTCGATCCAACACTCCCAGGAAAAAATATTGTTGTGTAAAGATAGTGTTTCAGTACGTAGTACGGACATGGATATACAGACCTACAGCAAATGCATGCGAAATGACCACCGGATACCCACCTAGATACTAGGTACTTCCGCACCATGAAGACCAAGCCCCATGTTCATTCACACTTCTTTTGTTCTTACGGCATAGGTAGAGCATAGGTAGCATGCACGCCGCCAACCTCCTACCTACATAGGTATCACACACCATCCTACACACCACCCCAAGGACGCAACCCCCGCGAGCAGCACAGAGTGAGTGATGGGTACCGCGGAATTCTCGGTTCTGACACATTCCACGCTGCGGCTACTGGCTAGGTACCGTAGGAGAACATCCCACGCCACACACCACACACCCCCCTCCCCCTCCCCCGCCGCAAAAAGGGAGGGCGTCGCAACAAAGCGCGAAAGCGCGACCCGAAGCCAAGGGAAGCGAACAGAACAGAACACGCGCAGCACGCCAGAGGGGAAGAAGGCTGGCTGGTTGCGGACGAGGTTGGGATGGGTGGATGGTTGCGGCGGGTGTGGCGCCGTGGCGCGCGGTTGGTGGTGGTTTGGTACTGTGCGGCCTGACGGCCTGATGGGAGGGTTAGGCTATGTACACCCCTCAATGCATGGGCGTCGGGTTTGATGTAATCTAGCGTGTCTGGGTGAAAGTGTAGGCTGTGAAGACTAAAGAGAGAGGGAGAGACGCGTATGAGGAGGCGCGGGGTTGCGTTGGGGGCGAAGGCTGGTGGTGGAGGCTGGCGATAAGTTTAAAGAAGAGACACAACACCACGCCACGAGAGGCTGAGTGCCAGCCTGCCAGCCTGCCAGCCTGCCTCGCACAGCAGGAGCAGCGGCAGCCGTACGTACGTGACACTTTTCTTCTATTGTAGGTAGGTAGGTACCTACACCAACACCAGCAATAAGCAACTTCGTCGCACAACACAGCCCGCAGCTGCTGCAGCGCAATGCGCAATGCCTTGCAGAATGCCTTGCAGCGCGCCCCTTCAGCTGGGCTCCCGCTCCCCTCACTCCCGCCCTGCCCCCTCCCCCCGGGGCCTCGCAGCTCAGGGCCTTGCAGCCTAGGCAACGCGTCGCACGGAATCGAGGCCGCGTCGCTGCTGCAGTCGACGTCAGGTGCCTCGTTTCAGCGTTACCTCGGAGGACGGGCACACGACAGCAGGACGGCAGGCAGGCAGGCAGGCAGGTGTGTGCGTGCACACACACACGGGCGACGGGCGACTGGCGACTGGCGACGAGCGAGCGTCACTCCGGCGTCACTTTCGTCACGTCTTTTCGGCCGGTCGGGCGAAGAGACCGACGCTCAGCGCCACGCACGGCCTGACGGGGCCTCGGCGGCAGCGGCAGCGGCTCGTGTTCGAACGATTCGAGAAGGACGAGGGCGAGGACAACGCAGCAGGAAGTGGAGCCCGTCGCTGCAGGCGGCGGGTTCGCGGCGCCGCGGCGCGTGGTCCAGAACTGGCAGGGTTGGTTGAGGAGATCTCGGACCAGCGACCCCACCCAAAGCGATGCGGCGAAGCCAACCAGCGGTAACTAGGAGTGCGAAAAGTGGTTAAATATAGTTAGAGAGAGAGAGAGAGACTGAGAGAGCGCGCGCGTGCAGCGGGGTCAAAGTGGGATGGGCGATGGGCGATGGCGCGGCTCAGCAAGAGCAAGCGAGAGCAAAGCGGCTGCGGCGCTGCAGATAGCTCGCAGGAGCGATCGTTGCCGATTGCGGGTGTTTGATCGTCGTGCGCCCGCCCGTTGCACGGCCTTAGCCGCAGACCCTTCCCGGCGTTACCACAGCAAGAGGGTTAGCCCCGCATCGAGCGCCCGTGGGTTGTGCCTGCGCTTGACCGGCCCAGATTCTGGTGGTAACCATGAGACAGGAACGAGGAATGGGGAGAGGGAGAGAGTGTTTAACTCTCCCGTCTCAGCCTGCCTGCCTGTCTGTCTGCCTTACAGATCATCAACCTCCCACAGCCTCGTCAACAAAGACCGGCTCCCTGGGACACCGCACCTCTCTTTCTTCTTCGCTCTCGACACTTCATCATCCCGTCACTCCGCTTCCCCAGTCTCTACCACGCTTTTGTTTCGTCTGGTCCTCGTACCTTACCTACATACATACTCGCATGAAGCAAGCAGAACACCCTCATACCTGAACAACCTCCACAACAACAAAACACCACAACCACCACCATCATGAGCCGCCGCTGGAACCAACACGACGGCGACTCGAACCGTCTGCCCGAGGGCATGGTGTGCACCGGCTACGACGCCGACACGCAAAAATACCACTACCGGGACCGCGACGGGCAGGGCTGGGAGAGCCAGTCTGGGAACCGATACGGGCCGCTGAAGCGAGGTAAGTGTTGAACTGCACTCGGATCTGCACAATCAATCAATCCATCCATCCGCTGTTGTTATTGTTATTGTCGCCCGATGTTTTGGTCGCGCAACCAGTCGCGTTCCAGCGCGGGATCAGCAATAGCAACCCCGCAATATCGACTTGAGCCTCATCACCGTGTCTCACATGGGCCAACGCCAACGCCACACCAGCACAAAGCCGCCATCAAGCAAGCAAGCTAACGCCCGCGCTGCAGTGACGCCCCTAGCCTGGAACGGCGGCCCCCTCCTCCGACACACCGTCACGCCGACGACGAGCAGCAGCCACCGCGCGTCTGCCCGCAACAACAACGGCCACGGGCCCCGAGGCGCGCGCCCGCTGCCGCCGCGCAGCTTCGCCGACATCTTGGGCGAGGAGCGCAAGGCGGGCGGGAGCCCGGATCGCCGCGAGTCGGACGCTAGTGCGGGGACGAGGATGAGTGGCAGCACGCTTAGTAGTGGTGCGAGTGTGAGGAGTGGCAGCTCCTGGACCAGCTCGATTAGGGTGAGTGCTGCTTTTTTGGTTTCTTGTTCTTTTATTCCCGATGCAGACGAAACACCATACACCAATGGCGGAGGGAGGCGTGGTACCGTCACTGACGCCACACACCTCTCCCTCTCCCACCCATCACAAACCCCAACCCCAAACCCGTCACAACCCCAGAACAAAACCCAAAAAACTAGAAACCACGCTAACGCCACCCGAACCACAGTCCCCCCTCTCGAACCTCAAGAACCTCTTCCGCAAGCGACCGGCACCAGTACACAGTCCTTCCTCTCACTCTCACCCGAACCCACACCGTGGCATCAACGCGCATCCCAACCCCTCACGCCGCGGCCCGCGCTCCCTATCGTCCGTGTCGACGTACGTGGACGACACGGCTGATGATGATGCGACGCCGGTGCTGAAGAAGGAGTTTTTGTAGCGTGTTTGCGTGCACGCTACACGGTCTTTTTCTTTTTTCTTTGACGGTCGTTTCTTTACTGTCGTTTCTTTCTTTTTGATGTATTATGGCTTTGGTTCGGGCGAATGAGGGATGCGATGAGATGGGTGCGATGGGGTGGGTAGTAAGTTTGTATTGTCGTCGTTGGAGGATTTTGTCTTTCTTTTTTCCTTTTTTTCCTTTTTTTTTTTTTTTCCCGTTTCCCTTTTCCTTTCCTTTTCATGTCTGTTTGTTTCTTTCGTTGTTCGCATGTATATACCCAGTATGGCACGTCACAGCACGGCACGGCACGGCGCCGAGGGGGGGAGAGAGAGATGGATTAGTTTGGCTGGGGGAAGGCAAGTGATGGATGGGGAAGGAAGATTGGGGTTGGGGTTGGAGCGGAGCTGGAGATGGAGGAGCTGGTATGGAATAGGGGAAGGGCAGGAAGGGCTTAGTTAGGTACGCTTTACGCTACGCTATGCTACGCTATAGGCACGTTGTTACGCATGTACTACCTACACTTCTTACTTATCGTTGTTTTTGGTTTATCGTTGGGAGTTAGGTTTACTTTCGTTGGCTAGTTAGTTTGTTCGCATGTGTGTTTGTGTGTTTGGGTTATGTAAAGAGAGCAAGTAGTTAAAATAAGTAAATAAGTAAGTCAAGGACGCGGTAAAGCGAGGGTATTATTTTCCTAGTTTTCACTTCTTCTCTTTTCTTCCCCCAGCAACAACAAAAACACCTAGATATTTAAAATAGATACCTAATCGATAGATATAGTACGACGAGCTAATATAAGCTTCTTGTCTATATCTATACCTACTATATCCTAAGAGAATCTACGTACCGTACCTCTTAAGACGGACGGTATGATGTAATATACTATGAGCGAGGCGATATAGATGGGGTAGAATAGTAGTTAAGATAAAACAAAAGGTAAATGCATGCATTGCTACACCCGCCCCTCCATCCATCCAAGTCATGATACACTTATGTAACATATACAACAAGATAAGCAACAAAAAAGAGGAAAAGTAAAAAGTAAGAAACGGCTTTGATGGGTGCGTGCGTGCGTGGGCGTGCGTGGTCTGGTTGGTATAGTCACCATCCATCCCACTTCACCACATCCACCCACCACAAACCCCACCTACCCGTCCAAAAAACGAAATGGTTTTATCTACTCCCGACCACTCACACACATGCCCCTCCCCATCAAACCCCAAAAATACCCCACATCTACACATCCAACGGAATACCATCGTACTCGCCATAGCCCAGCGCCAAGTTCATATTCTGCAGACACTGCGTGGCGGCACCCTTGAGCAAGTTATCAATCGTCGCGTTCACAACAACCCGCTTGCCCGAGCTATGCACGGCAAAGCCGCCGACCTCGACGCCGTGGCGCCCGCTAATGTTCTTGACCAGCGGGCTCTCGCCTACCACCTTGATCAGCTTCTCGCCGGCGTAGCGGTCCTGGTAGAGCTGGCGGATGTCGCGCGCCTTCATTTCCTGCTTGAGCGGGATGTTGATCGTGTGCTGTGCTAGTATTAGCCGTCGAGTTTCTCAAAACACCTTCATGTCGACTTACGTGAATCCCCTGGAACCACACTGCCACGTGCGGGATGAAGCCCACCGCCGTCTTCAGCTGGTCCGAAATCTCACGCTCGTGGATGTGGTCCGTCAAGCTGTACGGAATCAGGTTGTTGGTCAGATTCTGCACGTCGTTCTTGGGGCTGGGCTTGGTGCCGGCGCCCGAGTAGCCCGAGACACCGAAAACCGTCGGCTGCCCGCCGCCGATAAAGTCGACCAGCGGCGCAATGCCAATCTGCGCCGCCGTGGCATAGCAGCCCGGGTTGGCGATGCGCGTGGCGTTGGCAATCTTGGAGCGGTCAATCAGCTCCGGCAGCCCGTACGTCCACTTCGAGTCGAAGCGGTAGTCGGCCGACAGGTCCACTATCACCGTCTCCGGGTTGCCGACCTCGTCAATCGCGTCCACAAACGGCTTGCACACGCCGTTGGGCATGGCCATGACCCAGCAGTCCACCTCGCCCTTCTCCGCCATCTTGCGCACGTCGTCCGGCGACAGGTTCTCGTACGTAATCTCGCGCTTGCTGTAGCCCTGCAGCTTCTTGCCCGCGAGCTCGCGCGACGAAACGTGGCGCAGATCCATGTTGGGGTGGTTGTTCATCAAGTCAATCAGAGCCTGACCAGTGTAGCCGCGGGCACCAATCAAAGCGACCTTGGAGGGCCAGTCCTTGCTCTTGTACTTGATGCCGTACGGAGGGTTGGGGTTGGTCGTGGTGGCGTAGCCGCGGGTGGAGCGGGGGAGAGCAGCCGTCACACGGCCCATGGGCGAGGTCTGCGAAGAGAGAGTGCGCATGGTGGAGTAGGAGCGGGTCTGCGAGTTCTGAGCAGCGCGGGCGCGGAGGCCTTCAGCGTACTTGGCGGCACGGTCGAGCTGAGACTCGAGGTTGATGTCACCAAACATAGAGCGGCCGTGCTGCTTGAACTCGAGCATCAGCTGGCGGACCTCGTCAAGGTCGGTGATGCCGTGCCAGAACAGGACCTCGTCGCTGTGGCGGAGAGTACCGTCGGCGCGCTCAGAGAACCAAGGCAGGTTCTCGTCGTGCGTGTCAACGGTCCACATAAGACGAGGGAAGTCGCTCTGCAGGTGAGTGAAGATATTGCCGGCGAGGTTGGTCAACCAGCCGGGCTTGGTGACGGTGAAGGTGGCCAGGTGCGCAGTCTTGCTCGACTCGCTGGGAGGGTGGACAATGGCGAGCGCCTCCATCTTCTCATCAAAGTAAGCCTTGAACGGGCGCTTGGACAGGCTCTGGATGTAACGGTCGACAACAGCCTCGGCATCAAGACCCTTGCGGTCACGGATCAGAACCTCCTTCAGCTTGGCGAGATCGGGAAACTCAGTGATCTGCGACGCAGTCTGGAGCTTGTCGCCCCTCCTGATCAGAGTACCGGCGCCAGAGTCGGTGAAAAGCTCCTTCTCGAGGAAAGAAGGATGGATAATGGCGACAGAGGAAGACTTGGGCAGGTCGTCAAGCAGCTTCTTCATCTCCTTAATCTTCAGCTTGGTGCCGTGCTTGACCCAGGGCTGCGCCATCAGGTGATCGTACTCCTCGTCCAGGTTGATGGACGAAATCATCTCGTTGGTGCTGGCGTTCCATAGACCGCCCTTCTCCGAGAGATAGACAATCTTCAATGGCTCAAGCGCGCGAGCCAGCTCGCCGGCAGCAACGTCGGCATTGACGTTGAGGACCTGGCCCTCCTCCGTCTCGGCCATAGAGGTCAAAACGGGCAGCTCCTTGGCCTCAATGGCAGCCTCAATGGGCTTGGGGTTAACCTGAGTGATCTGACCGACCAGCTTCCACTTCTCCTTGTCCAAGTAATCGGCGGTCAAGACGCCCGCGGTGATGGGACGAGCGCGCACGCCCTCGGCCCACAGCGCCGAAACCAGCTTCATGTTCTCCTCGAGGAAGAGCTTGCGGGCAATGCCCAGAGTCTTCGCATCGGTGACGCGAATACCCTCCTCAAACTCGGGCTCGACACCCGCCGCCTCAATCAACTTGTTCAATTGCGGACCGGCACCATGGACAATGACAGGATACAAGCCCATGGTGGTCAGGTTGCGCAGAGCGGTGCACAGTGCGTCCAGGTGATCCGTCAGGATGGCGCCGCCGACTTTGATGACGGCGAATTGCTGCGACTGAACGGAGCTGAATTGCGCCAGGTACTGCTGGATCTCGCGCTTGGAACCAACATCCTTTAGAATCTTCATGATGGCGGTGCGCGCGCCCTCCTGCCGACTCTCAGATGAGGTAGTGTAGCGCTTCGCACATGGCTGCAGCAGACCGGCCGAGGCGCGCGGTATCGAGGATCTGGCGACTCGGCGGAGGGCGGACCTGGACACGGCCGCGGCCGCGGCTCGGGTGCGGAGAGGGTACATGGTGGAGGGTAGGGACCGATGCTTTCAAAGAGAACTGATGAGCAAGACGTTAGCTTTTTATCTGATCTGACGCATCTGGGCGGCGGTGGTGCCGTTTGACGAACCGGGCTCGCTGGCAGGCCGAAGGAGAGAAGTCTGGGGTCAATTAACGCCTCTCAGCCAAAGGGGAAGAAGAGCATGAAAGCTGGCGGCGCTTGAGGGAGCTAGGCGACGCAAGAGGGTGACCTGGAGGTGTTGGTAGATTGGGGGTTGGGATTTTCCCTCGTGCCTCTGCCCGATAGCGGACGGCGGACATAATTCGATTAACAAATGGGGTAGGCCTCGCGTTTTCTTCGGGCATTTATCGTCCAGCGGCCAGGGCCTCCTCTCTGATGATCGCGGCACAAACAGCATCTTTTTATATCGAATTTACCCATCGATGTCGGGCACCGGCAAGTCACGGTGGTCTTACGAGAAGCGGGCGGCAACGTCTTACCTCCCTTGTTCGTACAGCGCTTCGCGCGCGGTAAAAAAAAATCCCATTTGCAAAAGCTTACAGCCCTCGACTCAAACTCACAAGCATGGACATGGTCAGCATCATCATCCTTCCCGGCAACCTGGCTCTCTGTTAATCCATGCACCCTGTCGATCAAAACACATCACAAAAAGTCTATAGTTAAAAAAGGGCCAGCCATTCGATCGTCGATTGACGTAGTAGTGTTTGGTTATCATGAGAGAACATCAATTATTACAAGCCGGGACCGCATGCAGCAAGAAAGAACCCCATCGCTCCATATTCGCCAAGTACGTGAAAGGTTGCGCTCCAAGGGTCGTGAAAGAGCCTCAGTGCATTGCGTCATGACACTCATGTCTCGCAAATGGGTGCGTTTCAGGTCATGGGCTGCATCTGTTTAATGCTTGGTGGCAACCACTGCGCTCCGTTAGTACCGCCAATAAGCGAGGACAGACCGAGACCTACCGGACGGGACGATGATGATGACGAGCAGGATGATGATGCCGACGACCAGGCACATGCGCATCTTCATGTCCTTCCACCACATCTGCTTGCGCACCCTGTTGGCGCCACGGCGGAAGCCTTGTGCGGAGACGGCGAGGTTGTCGGTCTTGTCTTGAAGCGAGTCCAGCCTGGCACCACGCTCAGAGACCTTGTTGATGTTGTCGCGCATGATACCGACGGTGCTGTCGATTTCCTAGAAACTGGTCAGCAAGGAATGGCCCTCGGAATGCGACGGCCAGCGGGTTGGGCGGCCTGCACAGCCTGCGAGCGACCTGCGAGCAACCTGCGAAGCAGCAACTGGCCGCGACACGGACGGCTCGACCGCGAGCTTCGACCATGCGGAATCCCCTTTCTTTGACAGCCTCGCGTGGCGCAGGATAACCAGCTCTTGCTTCCGAGGGATCCCGGGCCGCAGAGAGCCGCTCGTGCCCTCGCATCGAGGGTGCGACAGAAGCCGCGTTGAGGCCTTGTTGCCGGTCGCTCGCGCCGGTCGTAGATGGCTGGCAGTCGCTTTGCTGCAGGTGTGCGGCGTCGCGACAGGCGTGAAGCGGGAGAATAAAGACCTACCGCCTGAAGAGCCGCGGTGCGGTGGTTGCCACCGTTGGCGCCAGCGGCATTGTTGCCTCCGGAGGGAATGTAGGGGTCGTAGGGTTGCTCACGGTCGGCCATGGCTGCGGAAAGTGCGGAGTGAGGATTTCGAGTGGGAGGAGTGTTGTGTCGGTCGCGCGGTCGCGAGGGTTGGTGGTTGCGGTGGAAGGCGAAGCTCTGGAGGTGGGTTGTTCGGGAAGAGTGAGGTGGTTGGCAGGCGAATGCGTCTTTGGGCTAGAAGGGAGAGAGGCTGAGCTCAGAATCCGAGCGATAACTCTGATTCGTGTCCGAAACAGCAACTCTAACGGCTCCTGTCCGCAGTAGGGGGGGTGCTTTGGGGGTCGTGAAAACGTAAAATTGTCGTGAGCAGTACAGTAGAGGAAAGTTGCAGAAAGTTGAGTGCCCAACCGCCAGCACTGCACTCGTCAATGAGCTAGCCAACAAGCAAGCCCGAAGGCTGGTCGGTCACGTGAAGCGGCAGTGCTGCGCGCGCGCCAAAACCCAAGGAACCAAGGATGGGGCCGAGAGGGCCAAGAGGAACTCAGCCACAGTGCATATGCGTCGTCGCGTCGTTGCAGTCACTGTCGTCACTAGGTCGGTATGCCAGACTGTTGAGAATTGGATAGATTCACTTTGTACCTACACTCACTGCGCCGAGTGAGCGTATGACTTACTGCGACGCCCGCCGTTTCCAGTGGTGATGCAACACTGCAGCTCGCGCGCATTCTTTACCGCTTGGCGGGGCCGTAATTTTCGCCCCATCCGGCTTGGCCCCTACTATATTTGTCGGCCAAGATGCTTGTCTCGCCAGCCATCCGCTCGCCGCTGGGGGGCCAAGGAAACCCCAAAGACAGCTGCCGTATTAGATGGGGATACGTCCATGACCGTTACATGCCCCTTGGTTTCTCCCGCTTTCACACCCTCTCTCCCCCATCACGCTCGTTTTCCGACACCTGCCTCCGCAACTATCCTCCGAGACACGACCGGTCCGTTCCCCGGATTTTCGCTCCCGCTCGCTCCACCACCCGCCGCTCCCCAGTTGGTCGACGCAATAACCACCTTTCTCGATCGTCTCGCCCGGCTATCGTCGATCCGGACTCACCAGCCTGTCCGATCGCCTCTGGCGGCGCGAGAGCTGTAGAATTTGTCCTGTGCCTTCAAAGGCGCTCAAGATCGCCACCCGAGCTGAGCTGCCACGCGCGACCTGACGATCATCCATCATCCCTTCACTCGCAAAATGAAGTTCTCTCAAATTGCGAGCACACTGCTGCTCGGCGCATCTGGCGCGGTTGCCATCGACGTCGAATGGACTAATGAACGTAAGTTCCTCGGACCCCGCCATTAAGTTATGAGCTGAGCTGACAGGCCGCCCTAGAGTCGATCAAAACCGGCATGAAGACAGTTGCGACTGACATGGTGTCATACTACACCGGCTACCGGCCAGGCGACGTACCAGGCAACTTGCCAGCTCCATACTACTGGTGGGAGGCTGGCGCCATGTTTGGTGCTCTGATAGATTATTGGTACTATACGGGCGACACCGAATGGAACGCCATCACGACGCAGGCGATGCTGCATCAGATCGGGCCGGACCAGGATTACATGCCGCCGAACCAGTCCAAGTCGCTCGGTAACGATGACCAGGCTTTTTGGGGCATGGCCGCAATGTCAGCGGCAGAGAACCGCTACCCAGACCCACCTGCGGACCAACCGGGCTGGTTGGCGCTCGCCCAGGCCGTCTTCAACGGCCAGACGACCCGCTGGGACAATGAGACTTGCGGCGGCGGTCTCAAGTGGCAGATTTATCCATTCAACAATGGTTACAACTACAAAAACACCATTTCGCAAGGCTGCTTCTTCAACATCGCCGCTCGCCTCGGCCGATACACTGGCAATTCGACTTACACCAAGTGGGCCAGCAAGGCATGGGAGTGGACCCAGGCGGCCGGCTTGATGAGCCAAGATTACCACTTCTACGATGGAACCGACGACAAGCTCAACTGCACTCAACTCAACCACATCCAGTGGACCTACAACGCCGGTGTGTTCTTGTACGGCGCGGCGACCATGTGGAACATTGTAAGTCGAACCCGCACATCCATCCTTCCTCGCTAATAGCCATCAGAGCGCCGAAAATGGCGATGAGCAAGGCATTTGGCGCGAACGCACCGAAGGCATCATCAAAGGCCTCAGCGTCTTCGTATCCAACGAGGCCCAAAATGTCATGACTGAAGTAGCCTGCGAGCCAAACGACAAATGCAACATCGACCAACGCTCCTTCAAAGCTTACCTCTCACGCTGGATGGCGTCAAGCATGAAAGTCGCGCCCTGGACGGCGGACATGCTGCAGCCGATCCTGGAAGCGTCGCGGCAAGCAGCGGTCAAGATCTGCAACGCGGGCGACAACAGCCGGCAATGCGGGCTGCGGTGGTACACGGGGACGAACGACGGCAGCTTCGGCGTGGGCGAGCAGATGAGCGTGCTCGAGGTCATGGGCACAGCGCTGATCCACACGGTTGCCGGGCCGCTGACGAACAAGACGGGCGGGACGAGCCGCGGCGACCCGAACGCGGGGGCGCATAGCGCCAAGGCGCCGATTATCTACGACGAGGTGACGTTGGGCGATAAGGCTGGCGCGGGCATTCTGACGGCCATCATCCTGATCGGCATCTTGGGCGGCGCGTGGTGGATAATTGCGTGAGTGTTGTTGTTGTTGTGTGCGTGGTGCTTGCTTGCTGGGGCTGCTAATGCTGTTGCGATATATCGCTACGCTTGCTTGCACGTAATAATTCACCAAGTTTTCTGTTTTCTTTCTGCTTTCTTTTCGTTACTGTTCTTTCGAGCCCTTTTTCTGACTCTCCTCTCTCCCTCTCTTCCCTTCTCCCTCCTCCGTTAATGCTTGTCTTTTGTTTTATTGGCGCACACGCCGTTCAGAGCGCTTGTTAAGATCAGTCTGACTACGCGCGTGCGCGCTTTTGCAGGGACAAGAGCGATGAGGGCTGGGGCATCAAGCCGCCGCCGCACTTTTAGGGTTTCGGCTCCGTCTTGGGTGGGGGGTTTTGGGTGGTTGATGCTTGCTTGCTTGCTTGCATACGCACTACCACGCTCACACGCGTTGCCGCTCTTCTCATTGGCTTTTCTCTTGGCTCCACTCCACTCTACTCTACTCGGCTCAATTCGGTTCGGTTCAGCTCAGTTCGACTTGACCTGGCTTGGCTTGACTTGACACGACTTGTATTGGCATGGATCCGTAGCACGCACTTGCACATGCACGGGGGCTGGAACTGGGACTGGATCTAGCCCCGGCTTTGGCTTTGGACTTTCGCACGACAGGTGGTGCGTCTTAACTGCTGTCGCTGCTGGAGAGCTTGCTTGCATTTTGCATTTTGCAGCTTGTTTGCTCTCTCTTTCTCTCCCTCGGTTTCTCTCTTGGGTGCGGTATAAGGCGGGGTGTTGGCTGGGCGGACGGAAACGGAAACGGCCCAGAACGGGATGGGATGGGATGGAATGGGTTGGGGTGGAATGGTACGGATTGGTTGGGGTGGAATGGCGTGGTACGGAATGGTGCGGAATGAATTGGGATGGGATGGCGTGCCGGAACTGGACTGGACTGGGCTGAATGAATGCAATACGATGAGATCTTGATTGAGGTTCGTGTGTGTGTGTGTGTGGCTATCGTTGGTGTGATGTTGAAGGCTGGTGCTCACGGTGGTTGGAGAGGGATGGGGTGCTAGGTGCTGGTTTGGAGTATGACTTAATAGTACATTCCGTCTGCATTTAAACTAGGTAGTTAAAGGAATAAACTACTTATCTAGCGGGCTAAAAGGATTTAAAATTTATACTCTAACGGGCATCTAATAGGCGTCGTCTTAGAGAGAATAATTTAGTTAGCAAACTATATATATAACCATAACATACTAAATTGTAAAGAGCGTGGACTATAAAGCAGCAGATTAAAAAAAAATCCTCTTATCTCATACTCTTCCGTTCGCATATTTCTGTCCTCTTCCCTCACCCCATCCCCCAATATCTTCTCACTCATACCCCATAACTTGCGTAACAGGCACATCCTGCACGTCGCCTCTGCACCACTCGGTGGACGAGGATGACGTATGGCAGTACAGGCTCTGGGAAGCCGTGGCGTAGCGGCGGGTGTACTGGGCTCCTATTCCAGGGCTGCGGGGGTGTAGGAGGTAGGAAGTAAGCACAGATGTAATTCATAGTTTTTGTATTGGGGTGGGTTAGCAGGGAGAGGGAGAGATACGACGTACACGTGAGAGAGCCAGCGGTGGGCGAGCTCAATGTCAAACGTGTGGGCGTCGACGTAGTTGGCGATGCTCCAGCTCCAGTCGTCGCCGCTGGACGTGGCGTTTGTGCAGGGGATCTATCGTAGCGCACATGCGCGCAAGGTCAGTCAACATGCATGCTTCCACTCACTGACTGGCCTGCCGCATTCACAACCCAACGACATGAACGGCAAACGAAAGCCCCGGCTCGAGAGAGCAGCGATTAAACTCACTAGGCCATGCGGCCAGCCCTCCCCGTCTTTGTCCCAGCGAGCACTGCACTCGGCAACGCCAGCGTGCCCTTCGACGCCGGCGTCCTGCACACTGAAATGCACCCTGCGGTAGCGATCAAACGGGCGCAAGTTGACCGTGCTCTCCAGGCCGAGAAAGCGCAAGCAGTCGGCAGGGGCGGCGCAAGAAGAGTTAGCCGGGGCCGCGGCCGCGGCCATGGTAGCGGGTGTTAGAAGCGCGAGGAGCGTGGGGGCGCGCACGGTGCGTTAGGATAGGGTAATGCTGTGTACGTGGTGCTCGAGCTCAGGGTGGAGGTAGAGGGAGGAACAGAGGTGACTGAGGATCCAACCAGACAAACACCTGCCCATGTGCCTGGCTTCTCTCGCTCTCCAGCGCACTTGCTCGCCTTTATATACCTCACCCATCATCAGCCAGCACCGCACTTCTTGCCACCAACCCCTCGCAACCCTCGCCTACCTAAGACTTTTTTGCCTCTGCCAGTCCGCATACACGCGCATTCTTCACCAGCATCGAAGCCCGCTTCCCCATCCGGACTATCCCTCCAGCCCACCTGCCGAGCCGAGCCGACCCGTGCCCGCGCATACGAGCTCACTAAGCCGTGCGCAACCCTGGCTACTTCCGTATCCTTCTAGCGTTTATGCGCGCTTTTGCTGCCGCTTCGCCTGCGCGTACTGTTTGCGTAGGGATATGGGTACCGACGGCTTCGTATTGCGTTAGGTAAGAGGTCGTATAGACGTGTTTCCAGCAGGGTTGTCAACCGTCCCGTCGATATTTAGACCGTCCCGTCTAAAACCATATTTATAAGCGTACGGGATAGTTTATCTAATTGATAATTAAAAACGAAAATAGCTTCGTCCTAGCGAAGCCTATTTTAGTCGGACGGTTATCCGCTTAAGCCCCTAATCGCCTTCCTAGAACTTCTAATTACTACCTAACTAGGCTTCTTAGTAGGAGCTCTAAGGTTTTTAGAGGCCATATATAACTTCGCTTAACCTTCTTTTTCCTAATTATAGTATTATTAATTAGCATCGCTCAATATATTTACTATAAGATAGAATATTATTATTAGTAATTAGTACTCTATATTCTCTTTCGTCCGCTTCTATACGGTTTATTCTAGAGATTTTATATACTATATAATATACTATAACGGTATGCAACGGTAGAGGACGGAGTCGGTTAGGGGATAGGGCGATAGGAGTAGTAGTTATAGATAAAAGACTCTACTTCTACTACGTATTCTACTTATAGAGGTTTAGTTTTTTAATATCGGTCTTAATATATATTTTTAGCATGAGGGGAATATAGTAGTTATTAAATAAATAGACTTTACTTTAGATACCTACTCTATTAGAGAGAACCTAGACGTTCGACCTTAGACTTAGCGTAGTATATAGGAGACGAGAAGACCTCACATCAGCTGCTCTTCCGGAAAAAAAGAACGTAGACCCTCGACCCCAAACAACAAACAAGGAAACAAACGCATAAACACCCCGCCAAATCCCTCAGCAAACAGCCGCTCCTTCCCCAGCAGCGTGCTTCCCGTAGCACGTACGGACACGGCGCTCACCATCCCTCGCTAGCGGCAGCTCCGCACGCCTCGTGCACCGGCTACCGAGCGAGCACTCGATCTCGCCGTGGCGGATGATGATTAATAAAGACGCCGGGCGTGTGTTTGGTTATTTTTGTTGTTATGCTGTACGGGGTACGGGTCGTTGAGACAAGCTGAGCTGAGGTGACGTGAGCTGAGGTTAGGTATGTAGCGGATAAAGACGGGTGGAAATAATAGGTGTGTACCTTTCCTTCTAGAACTCCTACCGCCCATCGCAACCCATCGCAAGCACGTCGTCAACGAAACCAACCAAACCAAACCAAGCCAAGGCCGCCCACGGTCATCATCCGTCATCCGCCCAGAAGCGTCCCGCCCCACCCCCGGGTGCCGCAACTAGACTACGACGACGGGACGACGGGACGATGATGACGTCTGCGGGGCACGCTTCCTTCCATCGCGTCCAACCTACACAACACAACCCCTGCCCTGCCCTGCACAACCCATCACCATCACCATCACCACCACACCAACCAACCAACCCCCCAGACCATAACACCAGCTCCAAACAAAGCTTGCTCAACAAGAACCGAACCGAACCTACAGAACAAGAGCGAGGCGAAAACACATCCCTTACTCCCAGCACGACCACGCTCCCCTATGGATACACACACGCCTCCACTTTCATCTCCACCTGACTCAACGTCCTCGCCCACGACTCGCTGTTGCGCTAAACGCACGACTCGGGGCGCCAGTCTATATTGTATACCAAGTTGTAATATGCGCGAGTCGTAGCTCTTAATTGGTTGGTTGGTGCTACCGCATCAAGAGCCTGAGTGAGTCGTTATTACCTAGGATGGCTGGCTGGTTAGGTAGGCTGCACTGCGGTGGTACCGCTTTCCTTCCTCTCCTGTTTGTGCTGTGCTGTGTTGTGCTGTGTGTTGGGTTGTGTTGTTTGTATTCTCTTTCTTTCTCTCAGTCATTCTCTCTCTCTCTTTCGCTTTCACACTCTCTGTGTGTGTTCTGTGCAAGAAAAAAATTCATATACTAAACGACATGTTCGAAGGAAGAACCAAAAGAAGCGCCTCTCGCGCCTGACATTATAGTACACGCCCGGAACCATCGCGCGCTGCGCTGGACCGAGCCTCCACCAACCGCACCGCTCCCTACTCCTTGCTCGCACCCATCCTCATCCCTTACCTAATAACAAAGGCCTTGGGGTTGTGGTCCTCGAGGACCAGCTCCGCGGCGCGCTCGCCAATGCCATAAGCCGGCATTTGGGCTGTCTTGTCGTTAGCTTTTGTCCAACTGCAGCGCCAAAAGAGGGGGGAGGGGAGAACTTACTGTGGCCCTGGTTCAGCAGGGGCATGGAGCTGCAGTCAGCGACGCGCAGGCCCTTGACGCCGCGGACGCGGAGGCGCGCGTCCAGGACGGCCATAGGGTCGCTGTCCTGACCCATCTTGCACGTGCCCGCCGAGTGGTAGCACGTCGTGGCCTGCTCGCGCACATAGGGCGCCCAGTCCTCGCGCGTCTTGAACGTGTGGTGCTTGGCCGTCGGCGGCCACGCGCCCTTGACCACGTCCTTAGTGCCCTTGCCCGACATGACAACCTCGTTGGCCATGGCGCAGCCCTCGGACAGCACCAGCAGGTCCAGCGGGTCCGCCAGGTAGTTGTGGTCGACGACGGGGTTGGCGCGCGCGTCCTTCGAGTCCAGCGTCACCGTGCCGCGCGACCGCGGCGAGAACAGCTCCGTGATGATCGAGAAGGCGTGCTGCCCGTCGCCCGGCGCGTCAATGTACTGCTTCGGTCCTCCGTACAGCTCCGTGTTGAAGAACTCTATGTTCGGCTGGTTCGGCAGCAGGCCCATCGGGTCGCGCTGCTTGCCGCCGATGACGGGGCGCGTGGCCTCGCGCCACTTGCGCGAGTCTTGCAGGCGGTCTTCAATGCGCGCGTATGCAAACGCGCCGAACGGGAACGTCGACAGGAAACCCGTCTTCTTCTCCTTCCACAGCTTGTAGCTCGCCGCTAGGCCGCCCGTGTGGTGCGCGTACTCATCGTTGGTCAGGCCCGGCTTGTCCACCTCGTAGAACGCGAACACGATGGCGTGGTCCATCAGGTTCTTACCCACACCGGGGAGGTCGACCGCCGTCTCGATGCCGACCTTGGTGAGCTCGTCCTTGGCGCCGATGCCCGAGCGCATCAGGATCGCGGGGCTGCAGTAGGCGCCCGCGCTCAGGACGATGTCCTTGGTGGCCTTGACGATGGTCGACTTCTCCGCGTCCTTGACGAAGATCTCGACGCCCGTGGCGACCAGCTCGCCGTCCTTCTTCTCCAGCACCACCTTGTCGACGATGCAGTCGGTCTTGATGGTGATGTTGTCACGCTTCTGGTCCTTGGTGATGAAGTCGGCACCAGTGGTCCTCAGACCTTGGTGGACGGTACGGGGGGCGTGGCCGCAGCCGTTAGCGACGGCGCCTGCATCTATTAGCCCACTGTACACGACACCTTCGAAGTGGGAAGCTTACCAGTGGTGAACATGTCGGCGTTGTAAGGCAGACCCTGGCTTTCAAGAGACTGCATGATGCGCTGGGAAATGGGAGCGAGATCGTGAGGCTCAGTGTGCAGAGGGCCCTTGGTACCGTGCTGCTCCATGGCAGCATCATGCCAGTCCTTGGGGTGGAAAGTCTCGGCCTGACAAAGTTAGCGATCAGTGAGCAGCAACACCAGGAACCAAACTCACCTTGGCGAAGCACCTCCACATGTCCTCGCCCGACCAGCCGGGCAGGCCCCAGTCGTCATAGTCCTGCTTGGTACCACGAATGCACAGAGTGCCGTTCAAGCCACTGCAGCCACCAAGGAACCTACCCCTGCTGTTCTTGACGCGGCGGAAGTTGACGCCGGCGGTGGGCTCGGCGATGATGTTCCAGTCGGTCTCCTTGTCGAAGTTTTGCGACCAGCCGCCAGTCATGTGAACATTCTCGAGGTCCTTGTTGTCGGGGCCGGCCTCGATCACGCAGACCTTTGCGTTGGGGTCCTCAGCCAGACGGCCGGCGACGACGCAACCAGCGGTGCCACCACTGCGAAAGAAAATATGAGTATTGGGGGGCGGGGGCCTGAGTGGCAAGGGGGGAGGGCGGCCTTACCCGCACACGATGTAGTCGTAGGTTTCGAAAGACATGGTGAATGAGAGTCAGTTGGACGTGGTTAAGAGAGTGGAATGCGGAAAAAAAAGAGCGTACCGAAGAAGCGGCTTCCCGGGCAGCCTTTTAAAGGGCGACCACGGATAGTAAAGGATATTTGGAGGTAGATGCAAGCATGAGATCCGATTTGGGGGCCGTCACAGTTGACGAGCGACTGTGCCACTACAGGCAAGACAAATGCGGGGTTGGAGCAGCAATCTACGAGACTCAGTCGCGTAGATTGAGTCGTGATTCTGCCGCAACAACTCGCGTAGGAGCGCGAATCTTGGCCGTCTTGGGCAGGATCCCCCCGCTGCCGCCAGTTTAGGGTCCGCCAACGGAAGGCGGTCCGCTGAAGGATCCGCAATGGCGCGCCTCACCCGAGTTACGCGGCCGGCCTGCGAGCCTCCCGGCTCCCGTCCAAGCGAAAAAGGGCGCATGTGCGTTAGTCAGGCTTGCCAGGGCGGGCGACGGGGCGGACCCCGTAGGGGGTGAATAAGTTGCGATGAGCAGGGCCTGAGCGAGGATATGAGGGGCCAAAAATATCGTGGTCGTCCGGTCGGTCGCCGCATTTTGGGGGCCGCGGGCGGAATTATTCCAGGATTTATACGAGGTGAGTGTTGTGTGTCAGGCAGAGAATGTTGTTGCCTTGTCAGGTGTCGAGATCAGGCAGAGGTTTGGTGCCTGACGTTCGTTCGAATTTTCAGGCAACAATGTCATGTCATGCCTCAGGCATACACCAGCTCCAACTCACGTGCACTTTTTCTGCCTTGCGTTTCCGCCTGAGGCAGCAATCTGCCTTCTGCCTGACATGGACACCTCGACACCTCAGGCATCACTTTTTTTTTCTTCCTCAGGCATCGATTTTTTCCTTCTTCAGGCATCACTTTCTTTCTCAATTTTTCTTCCATTTCCCACTTTCACACGGCCATCTCGCCAACTTGTACACTTCCCATTGGCCATGGGGCTCTGGATCTCGCCTGAGGCTCTGGGATCTCTACCTAGACTGCGGGTCTGCATTCGCGTTCTCTACGTGGTCGTTCTCGCCAGGTGACCGGTGGGTGGTGGGGTGAGGAAGAAAGGTAGGTACGCAGCCCTGCAGGATTCATCCAACACACACTTACAAGGCCCATCCCGGCGCGTCTATCCGCGGGGCCGCGAGTGGCTGACGGGCGAGATTCGGTGGATTCGGCCGATCACACGGGCCTTCCGCTCACCCATTCGTAGAAGATTCCAAGCTTCCAACGGCCTTCGACGACCCACCGGCCTGGCCCTACGACGCACCACGACACCAGGCACGCTGTGAGTTGGCCGGCGGCTGGCAGCCAATGGCCGCTTTGCCATCTGAAGGCTGGGCCTGATCCTCGCCAGGATCGCTGCCCAGTTTGCAGGCGTCTTCGAAACAAAAAATGCGCGTGGCAGCCGGCCGAGTCAGGTTGTGCAGCCGCTGCAGCGCGCCCTCTCCCCACACCACGAAACCCACCGCCGACCTGTGCTGAGCCAGGGTCGCGCGACATCGGGCCAGGAGCGGTGTATGCCGCTGTTTTTTCCTACCTGCCGATAATAAACAATAGGGGCCCTCGCCTTGATGTCATCGTTTTTTCCTAGACACCACATCGTCAACCCCGCCTTCCACCCCGGTGCGACATGCCTTTCGGCTTCCGGAAGCGCCAGACGGCCGCCGCCGACAAAGATGGCACTCCCCAGCCGAGCGAGAAGGCCCACGGAAACAACAAGCGCAAGCTGAGGAAGCGCGACCTGCTGCGCCATCTGTTTGCGCCCTTCCGCGACGCCCTCCAGCCCAAACAGCAACAGCAGGAGCAACCCCCGCACCATGACGACGCCGACCAGAAGCAGTTCCACGACGACGTGTGTATCCTCCTTCCCCGCTGTCTTCAAGAGACCATCTGGCCCTAACCCATGAAGCCACCGCCGCCTCCCCCGCCGCCGCGCAAGTCGCGCATCCCCGAGGCCGTCGGCCGCACTCTCCGCAAGTACAACCGCTCCAAGTCGACCGTCACCGACGAGCAGACGACCCTGCGCGCCACGCCGTCCGTCGAGGAGACGCTCGAAGCGCCGCCCGTCCAGCAGCCCGACGTCGAGCCCAGCGCGGAAAAGCCGCCTGGCGAGGAGCAGAGGGGTACGTGTTTGCCATGCCTCCTGATCTGCTACCCAGCCGCACGGTGGTGGTGGACGGATCACCATCCGCTGGCGACCATCACGTCAGGAGCGGTAGGGGAAACGGGAACAAGGAACACTGCAAGGCTGACACACGATGAATCTGGCAGGCCTGTCCGATGACGAGGTAAAGGCTCTTTTCTCTGGCGCGCCCGTCTTCTCCGTCGAAAAAACCAAAGGTCGTCGCCGGCCCAGCGTCGACTTTCCCTACAACGGCAACCTTGCGGTCCGAGATGTCAGCGATTCCCCCCAGCTCTCCCACGAGGCCTTTTCGGCGGCCACCTTGCGGCCGCACCTCCGGACCGTCGAAGCTCAGGACAGCAAGGCGACGCCGCGCGTGGGGTATGATATTGACGTAGTAGAAGTTCCTAGCATGCTCGGCCTCCAAGCTCACGAACCTGGATGCGTCGGCTTCGAACATTTCCTGGAGATTCCGTATTCGGATAACCTGCGGACCGAGGAGAGAGACGAAATGGAGGCGAGCCGGAATCGTGAAGTTCTGGAGGAGACGCCGGAGAAGCTGGGCATCAAGTGGCTGGATCTACGTTTGATGTACGAAAGACTGAAAGAGCTTGGGCAGTATCACCAGACTTACCAGGAATCGGGAGGAAAGGTTAGCATTTTGGATCACCAGCAGCCCGGAGAACTGTACGCGCATCTTTTCGGCAAGTTTCTTACCCCTCCGAGGTTCGACGGAAGCACGGGAGATCCTACCGGTTTAAAGGTCCAAATCGAGACGTTAATGAGGGTGTTGAGGATTGAGGGAATCTGGCGGGACTTTAGCATTGTGGAGTGGCGGATACGGTTGGGCAAGTTGCTCTGGGAGCCGAGCACGCCGGAAGAGTCGGAGCATGATGCCTATGGGTTCGAGCAGCCATACAGCGAACGGGACATGTTTTTGTTGCAGGTGCTGCTCGCGTCGGAGCTGCTGCTCCGCCTGGACGCCATCTCCGGACTCAGTATGGAAGAGGTCACCAACGGGATCAACCTTACGGCCGCCGAGGTCCGCAACTTTGCCAGCCTTAGGACGAGGAAGACGGACTGGGATCTCGTGCTGGCCAGGCGATTCTTGGAGAACATCGAGGTGCTCGAGGAGACGCCGTCCGTGCCCATGCCACGGAAGAGGGGGTTCTTTTCTGCCCTGAGCGTCAATCGTGGTGAAGAGCATCCCGCCAACCCGGCCGAAACCGAATTCTGGCTGCGCCCGCGCCATCAAGATCGCCAGCTTTCGGGGCTTCTTCATTTTGCGGAAGCGATCGGCTGGCCCAATGTCGAAGAGGTGTCGAGCAGCTTGTCATCGAAGATCCAGTCCCAAGCAACGCCGACGCAGACACCAACGCCAAGCCTCTACCGCACACCGCTGGAATCACCCCTTCCGACGCCGCGGTCCGGGCACCACGCCGGCGGATACTTTGACGATACGTTATGGCGGCCTCAGCTGACTCGAAACAGCACCGGACGGTCCATTGCGCTCCAGGCTGCCTCGCCTCCCGCGGCCCAGGCTCCTCCGCGACGGCCCGCGCTGCTGCGCAAGGACAGCAGCCATCCGAGCTCGAACCACAACAACGGTGGCCCGCCCAATGTTGGTGGCTGGCTGAGCCGCAGCTACCTCACCGGTCTGATCCTGCCCGGCGAGGCCATGTCGCACTTGCTCATCAGCACGCTACTGGAGAACGACAAGCGCGCCATTGCGGCGCTGGGTAACTTTGCGAACCTGTGCGGCGGATTTACGTACGGCGGGAAGAGCTGGTGGAGCAAGGGCAGCGTCATCGGGCGCGTCATGGCGGCCATGGAGGAGGCGAAGGAATGCATGGGCTGGGTCGGCGTGCCCGTCGTGCCCGAGGGGTGCGAGGCGATTTGGGTGGACGTGGCCAGCACGGTGCCGATGCCGACGTGGGCCGAGGAGAGGAAGGTGCGTGGGCGCAGCGACGGCAGGAAAGCCAGAGCGCGCATCGAGGCGGGAGAGCGCATTTCACGCGACTCGAGCTTCACGGCAGGAGGGGGAGGGAAGACGGAGGCGGAGGCGCGCGGGGCCGACTTCATCATCCCGCGCGACGACGAGACGATCCGGCGGCCGGGCGTGCGCTTCAGCCGCTTCGACCTGCACCAGTCGGACCGGCCGTTCTTCCCGCGCGCCGACTCGGACACGGAAGAGGAGTCGGACGCGGGCGCGGGGCCGAGCTACACGGGCGCGCTGACGTTTGAGGTCGAGGAGCAGCTGGAGGACGGCAACACGATTGGCATCGTCGAGACGACGCTGCACCTGACGCACGACGTCTTCTTCGTCGCGGCGCACCCGTGCACGCCGCCGCCCGCGACGGCGGCCGCGCTGAAGCTGGCGCCTGTCGTGTCCGGGCCGCCTGGGACGGCGGGCTCGACGTCGCCGACTTCGCCCTCGAGCCCGTCGAGCCCGTCTAGCCCGTCGGGTAACAATCTGCTGTTGCAGCCGCTGCCGACGCTGTCGCCGCAGTCGTCGCTCCAGCAGACGCAGACGCAGACGCAGAATCAGCAGCTGCAGCCGCCGCGCCTGTCCAAGGACTCGCGCCGCAGCAGCACGGCTGGCACGGGGCCCACGCACAGCAACAGCAACAGCAACAACGGCAGTGGCACAACGCAGAACGGCGCCGCGCCCTCGCCGTCGCCCAGCAGAGTGTCGTCGCGGCGTGCGCCGGCTCATCCACTGCACGCCGGCGCCCGGTACCGCACTGTGGCTGCGGCGGCACTGGCGGCTGGCGCGGCGGGGATTGGCATTGGGATTGGAGCCGGAGAGAGCGCGAGCCTGTTGACTGCGGATGATGATGGGGACGTTGACGGGGATGAGGACGAGGAGAGTGGAGATTCAGGGGAGGGGGTGGGGTGCTGTGATGGGAGATGCAGTGGTGGATGCAGCGGTAGTGGTATGGAGGGGGTAGGCGAGCGCGAGGGCAAGGAGTGCACTGGTGCTGGTGCAGGTGCTGGTGGAAACGCGGGAGCGGGCGGCAGCGGAGCCGGTGGCGCGCTGCTGGTCGTGGATGCGCGCGGCGGCGCCGACCAGGAGGTGCTGGCGCGGGCGTGGTGCGCGCAGCGCGGCGAGCATGCGGTGGTGGCGCGCGTGGGGCGGGCGTGCTTGGCTTGCGCTGTGAGAGAGGCAAGGGCGCTGGGGGTGAGAGTCGTGGTTAGGGTTGGGTAGTTGGGGGTACGAGAGGAGGTTTGAAGGGGAGGGTTGCCTTGCTCTCTTTTTTTTTTTTTTTTTTCTTTTTCTTTCGGGTTCGACGACCTCTTCTGCTAGGACGAGTGGTTTGGTTTGGTTTGGTCCGCGTTGCTTCGTTGCGTTCGCTCGTGGTTGTGGGGGTCTGTTTTTCTTCTTTTCTCTTCTTCTTGTTCCTCCTCTTCTTCTCTTTTTGGTTCGGTTGAGGTCGATGTCGATGGCGAGGTCGTTCGAGGGCGAGAGTGGCAGTAGCGGAATGAGTGGTGGTGGTTTAGGCTGTTCTTCTTCCCACTGTTTCAGTTCCTCCTTTTTTTCTTCCCGTCTTCCCTTCTCTTCATTTCGCTCCGTCTCGTTTCGTTTTCGTTTCTCCTAGCTCTTTCTCCTTCTCTTCCTCTTTCCCATTCGTTCCGTCTCGGTTCGTAAACCTTTACTTCGGATTGGGGGTTTTGTCTGGCTTGTACTTACTTGATAGCGTGGGTTGCGTTTGCATTTGCGTTTGGCTGTTTGTTTGTTGGCTGTCTGTTGGTAGGGTCTTTGTAATGCGATTAGCGGGGGTTCTTGTTTCGTTGTTGTTTGATAGAGGGCTTTTTTTGTTGTTGTTTTTGTTGTTGTTGTTTATCGGTTCGGTGGCTTTGTCGGGTTGTTGTTGGCTTTTGTTTGTATGATTTGTGCGTGTGCGTGTGTGTTGTGTGGTGTTGTTGCGTTGTATAGATTTGGTTGCTTGGTTCGGTAGTGATTTATTGGCTGTTTTGGCTTGCTTGCTTGCTTGCTTGCTTTTTTGTCGTCGTCGTTGCCGTTGCGGATGCGGTGTTTTTTTTTTT
>NW_022983594.1:0-50955 GCF_010093885.1 Aplosporella prunicola CBS 121167 | reverse complement strand
TGGCTTGGCACGTAAACAACCCCGACGTTGAGTCTGACGTTGCTCTAGCCCTAACGCTAAACCTATTTAGGCAGGTGGCGGCGGAGTTACCCCTGAGATACCCCTCAACACCATCAATTATTCGGTACACCAGCAAAATTATATCCAACTACCGTCTGCCACCGTCCCCCTGAACCAAGCTCCGTCGGGGCGAGACCGTTCTTGGCGCGACGCTACGGAGACGGTCGTGACCGTCCGTTAGCGTACCGTCCATTTGACTGGACCGACGGTAATAAGGCTGGACGATTCCGCACGCTGGACTCGATCCCTTATGGTTACTAAGCCCCTATAGTCTCGGGGCCCGTATGGGCCTTCTACCCATAAGGTCTTCCCGACCCTGCGGGTTGATTTCCCTTGAGGTCTATAACACCCACCAAGCAAGTCTTCTCAACGAAGCGACAAGCTAATAAACCCTCAACACAATATCCGTAGCCCTAAGCACAACGTACTACAGAATCCGTATTACGCATCCGCTATCCACCATTTCAGCGAATAGTAACTGCCACTCGTACCCTTACACAACCACCAGTAGTAGTACGGGCCACGACTTAGCCGTCGGTACAAGCTGCCGCAGACGCGAGAACTGCGCCCACACCCACACCACGAGTTATACATATGCCTAATCCTCACCGGCGGCGCGCTTCGATTCGATGCTGACGGCAAAAGGCGCATAGCGTACGTGATCCATACGCGTCTGGTTGATGTTGGCGCCGCCTTTGCGGCGTAGTGTTTCCGCGACGCGATCCCCGAACCGCCGAGGCACCGCCGTTTAGAGGGGCGTTGGTAGATGTGATGGTCGAAATCGTAGCCGTCAGGGTTGAGAGGATGCGAATCGAACCAGGCAGAGATGCGGTTCATCGTGAACAAGAGAGATTTGGGTTGTTGTGCTGTGTTGTGGATGTTGGTATTGCTTCCCTGCTGCATGAGATTGTGCGACGTCGGGGTTGAGACGGCAACCATCCCGCCGGGTCGTTCCGCTGCGTCTTGTACTGTACCTAACCAACTGTAAAGCTCTATTGCGGGGAGAATATTCAAAAGGAAGTGTGAATGCAGCTACATAGCTTTGTCTGTTTGCACAAATTGTTTGAACTGACTACCCAAATATTTGAGCTTGAGACTACATCACCATGCGGAAACCATCACTCGCTTTTCTCTGCTCTCATTCACCGTCGTGCTAACTGGGATAACATGAACTAAGAGTGTCTTGTCCACGCACCCACGCTATTTGATACTGAGAGATATCAATTGCTTTCAAGATTCTCGGTTGACATCGGTCTAAAGAAAGCCACACCCAAATACGGCTAGTGATCCCTTAAGTCGAACACAATTTTGGCTAGGCTACTCCGCACTATGACGAGTACTTCTTCAGCTTTCAGCCGACCAACAACTTGCCCACAATTCTTTCGTCAAACATGAACAGCGAATATAAATCTCGGTGACAGGCGTTCCGCAAATAATCCGCAAATCATACATATTATTCTTCTTACTCTTCGTACTTTACCCACAAAATTCGAGGTAGCGACGATGACGCCTCCAAAAAATCCGTATGCATTTCCACTTAAGCCAAAGGAGTACGCTCCTGGGCCAGTACCCATCCTGGACGAATGGAAAGCGCTTTGGAATGCATGGGACCTCGTAACTACTAAGATGATACCGGTAGAGGCTCTGATGGAGAAACCAATCCCTCTTCGCAACCCCTTGCTTTTTTACCTGGGTCATATCCCTACGTTGTAAGTGATTTCGCTTCAGGTGAGCGGAGTAGCTGCGTATACTCACCAACCCCGTTTCATAGTGAAGACATACATTTGACACGAGCTACGGGCAAGAAGCCAACAGAGCCAGCCTGCTACGCCACAATGTTCGAGCGTGGTATTGATCCCGATGTAAACGATCCAACTCAATGCCATGATCATAGCGAGCTGCCGGAAGTGTGGCCCCTATTATCCGAAATCATTAACTACAGGGAAAGGGTTAAAGCCCGAATAATGTCTCTATACATAACAGGCGAAGCCTTCAATAATCGATGCATAGGCCGTGCGCTTTGGATTGGCTTCGAGCACGAGGGTAAGCCTTTCAGCTTCAAGTATAGTCTTAAATAATACACTATTAACGTAAGTCATTTAGCACTGCACATCGAGACCTTTCTCTACATGTCGATCCTGAGTCCGAACCAGTTACCACCGCCAGATATTCCGCGGCCAAACTTTGCCGGTATGGCTCGAGAGGCCGCAGCAGAGCGAGTCGAGAATGAGTGGTTCCGCATCCCAGAGCAGGAGTTCACCATCGGCTACGAAGATCCCGAATCCGACGACGGGCCAAATAGATTCTTTGCTTGGGACAATGAGCGAAAGCCGTATAACGCCCAAGTTGAAAGCTTCGAGGCACAAGCTCGCCCTGTCAGTGTCGGAGAGTTTGCAGCCTACCTTGTAGATACGGGTATCGAACAAATCCCTGTGACCTGGGTTGATTCGGATAACTCCAACCATACCGACGGGAACCATTGTATCAACATCAATGGTCTAGACAAAGCGACAAGCTCAAGGCTTGATAGGAACAAGCAAGATTCTCTCCAAGCATTCATCTCTCGTCACGGTATCCGAACAGTATGGGGCCCACTTCCACTCTCCCAAGCGCTGGACTGGCCCGCAACCGCGTCCTACAATGAAGTTGCAGGATATGCCAAATGGGTCGGTGCACGAATACCCACATTACATGAAGTACGCAGCATCCATGAGTACGTTGAGAGAACGCGTAAGGCTCCCGACTCGGCCGTCAACAAGACGTTCCATACCGACTCGGAGGCTGTTTTTGTGGATCTCGGAAATGCGAACGTGGGCTTCCAAAACTTTCATCCAACGCCAGTGACGCAGAATGGAAGTCGTCTCTGTGGACTTGGGGAATTTGGCGGCGCCTGGGAATGGACAAGCGATTCTTTCGCTCCACAACCGGGTTTTAAACCCATGGACATATATCCGGGATACAGCGGTACGTAATTTCATGACTGGGAAATGCAAGAGCGTACTGATCGAGGCTCTAAGCCGACTTTTTGGATGGTAAGCACATCGCTATCGTCGGAGGAAGCTGGGCAGTACATCCGCGCATTGCGGGCCGAAAGAGCTTGTAAGTTTTCGATTTCTTCGCTTCTTTAAATGGATAGCTTTTTAGCATTCTAATCGTAATTTGCAGTCTAAATTGGTGGCAGAGAAATTATTTGTATCCATGGGTAGCCACGCGATTGGTAAGGGACATTTGAACTAAGAAGTAGTGTAAAGAAATTTCAAAACTACCGACTGTAGTTTTGGTATGATGCTCTGAAGCCTAATGCGTATGGCTAACGCGTTCTTTCTAGGATTCTAACACTGTAGCTTTAAGCGAAAGTATGAAACTGCTACCTTGAAAGCAGTCTTGATTGGAGGCAAAACTGTTGGTATGCAACCTAGCACTACTACACGCGCGAATGTTAATGGTCGTTTCAATTTAAACGCTTAACCTATCGGAGAAAGAAGCAATGTGGATGACGTGATATTGTCTTACGTGTCGGGGTAGCTGCATGGTATCGTTTACGAGGCTGCAGCGCAGGCTTTTGTCATTTTGGGGGCCATGTCAGCCTCCCCCAACAGTTTTCTCGACCGAAACACAACCACCCTGATAACCTCCACCTACCCAGCTGCGATCAAAACTTACATTTACAATACCCCACAATCATGTCGGATCTCTACTCCACAGACATCGGACCGCAGCTAGGGACGCTCAATACCGCCCCGATGTTTCGGCTCCCGGCCATGCCAAATATCGTGTCGGAATGGGCAGCAATAATGCCACTCGTCGTCCATCTGGCCAGCCATCGTGACGACTACCTCACAGCCGGTGACGTTGCGCTACTGGGGCGTGTGTCGATCGGGCTGTTCCCAAAGCTAGGCACACTCGCCGGCATCGCACGCTTACTCGACCGCACAGCCGAGTTTCTCGACCAGGCCAGCACGCGCGGTGATTCCAGTAGCACAGTTTGGGATGTTCGCTGGGGAAGCATATTTCCTTGTGCCAACGGCGCCGCCAGTGCGGTCATTGCGAGATACGCGAGAGCGGGCCAGGGTAAGCGGACGCCGATCCTGATGCCCGAAACGCTGCCGTCGTCTCTGCCGCTGTCGCCAGAGCGCTACGATAGCGGAACAAGCACTTGGAATTTGGGCGGAGATTCGAAGGTAGCGGACTCGACAACGGAAAAACCCACTGCGCCATCGCACTTCCGCCGGTATCAAACTTTGCATGTATATTATTTTGGTCGACAAATGCGACGGAAAAAGTCAATCGGGAGACGGCTGGACGAGTGGCAATTATCGAGGTTTAGTCACATCGCATCATTCGTCCTCCTTGTTGGAACTGCCGTCGCCCTTGGTCTCTGCGGCGCGTACGGAACAGCGGCGATCATTTTCTGCAGTGCCGTTTCCCGCTTGGTCCTACAAATCATCACTATACAGCGTCCACCTGGCTATCTGGGGAACAATGAGGCACATGACGCCTGCATGCTCGTGGCAACGCATGTAAATGCGATGGAGTGGCATCTATATACCGGAGACAGGGGCGTTGTGGACTCGCTGCTGAACAAGGCTATGTTCATGATTCCAAACCAACCGAGCACGAGAGTGGTACTAGCAACCTGGTGGTTGAAGGCCGCGCACATACTACAGTTACTAGGAATGACGTACGTAGCCGCACAAAAGAGCTGGGACGGGATGTTTCTCGTCTTTCTCCTGACTTTGAACTGGTTTCTTCGTTGGGGTTTCCGGGAAGCAGGCCTTGCACGTTATTGGCTTGACAAGGAGGGCGTTGAAGTTGAAGTAAAGACGTTCAAGTTCACTGGGAGAATGGCCATGCTGGGTGCCATTCAAATATTCAGTGACACGAAAGTCACCTCTTGGATGGACGACATTCTTCCTCCGCATCCAAGGCGAGATGCCTGGTTAAAAAGAATACATGGGCAAAAAATCGACGCCAATTCTTTCTCTCCTCAGGATTTGAACTCAATCGAAAGGAGCTTCGGGCTTTCAATGGCCGCGGCAAATGTCCTTAGAGAGGAACTAAGCAAAAAATCTGTTTAGCGACTTGGAAACAACATACCTAGAATATCTTTTCGCTAGGAAAACACCTAGACTTCGGCGAAATGGACCAAATCAGACGGGCTTCGGCTTTGGCCCCCACATCAACCGTGCTGTGAGATGTCACAAAAAGAGGCGCAGGAATTCTGTGATCCGCATACCTATTTTTAGATGGGTCGCGCCTTTATAAGGCCCCAGCATATCAAGGCTGATTCAGCCTTCGCTACCCCGCATCGCTTTGCCAAGCTCTAAATGTGCGTTACACTTACTTCAACGTACCTCCATCATGTATCCACTATTATCGATGAGCTCGGTGACCTTCACACAAGAAAAAGTCGAAAGGATTCTGAGAGAAGTTCCCTACAAAGTTGCAAACAAAATCAGAAATCTTGGATCTCTTTCCGACTCAGACCCGCAACCCCAATACGAACTGATTCCGATCCCGTACACCGTTTGGTCTACAGAGCATGAGCTCGATGAGGGCGCAAATCTCATTGGTTATAACACGGTCGATCGACGAAAGCGGGCATTTAATGAAGTCAAGACATACTGCGATGCTCTTCAAGATCACTCTGGTCACGTGGATTGCCTGGACGCTTCTTTCACCAAACTTCTTGAGTTTAATTTCAAACCTCCCGAGGGAATGGACAGTGTTGTCAAAGAGACATGCCACCTCCTCGAACGACTACCTGCAGTGCCACCAATGCTGGGCATCGACACACCTTCAACGTCCAACATTTATGCCGGTTTCTTTGTCGAAGGATCGCCGCAATTCTGGGAAAATCTCAGGGTCGTGAGATTTGTGGACTCAAACATTATTCGCCTTGCAATGCTTATTGTTATTGAATCAAGAAAAGAGCGACATATCTGGAACCGCAAGATCGTGGAATACATCGACCTCATTGGGGAGCTCTTTGGGGTAGCTTCTGAGCAGGCTTCCTCTTCACAGCTTCCAATTACTGAACTGGCTATTCTACGGCAGTTTCTGTGGACCGGTTGGCAGCGAGCAGTCCTTTTGAACTTCTACTACACGCTGACGAGCGAAACTACGTCAGTGAGTCCCAACCATCGGGAAAGGAGTCTCGTCCTTGGCGTCCAACTAAACGCTTCATTAAGGGAAGCTTTACAATCCAAATCGGTCCAAAGCTCTTCTGGGACAAAAGCGGAGTACATGTGTAGCTGGGCCTTTGAATTACTACGGACCGACCGTGCGGCGGTGGCTCAAGACTTCCGGGTATTTCACGAGCGTTATAATGCTGTTCTCGGTCATTTGCCGCCACGGTGCATTGTCAACCGTGGGTCTCTGATGAAGAACTTGGGCCCCAAGCAATGCAAAGGAAAATATCCAACACAATGTCAAAGGTTTAGAGGCATGAAAATCACCAACCAATCTGCGCATGCCTTGCCATGTCGAGGCAACTGTCCTCGACTTTACTGGGACGAATATTCATACAGGAATATATCTGGGGCTCGTGCCGTTTCTATTGTGCATACCAAAGAGCAACATTCTTTACTCTGGTATTGCAAAGCATCGGATACAACCATGGCCATCTCGCATGTTTGGAGTCATGGGCAAGGCGGAAGGCCCGAAGCAGAGGGCACAGGGTTTAACACCTGTTTGCATCACCGCTACAGAAGAATAGCCAGATCTCTTGGATGCGACTCGTACTGGATGGATACGCCCTGTATTCCACAAGACCATGATCTGAGACATGAAGCCATAATGGAAATAAACAACATCTTTACCAACAGCAAGGTAACCTTGGTGTGCGACCGCGACATAATGAGCATAGACGTCAGTGACCTGACAGTAGAGCGACAAGAGTCTATCCTCTCAGCACTGCTAGTCTGTGACTGGAACGTAAGAGCATGGACATATCTAGAGTCAGTGAAAGGCCGCGACAACATTTTTCTACTTTGCAAAAATGACGCAGTGCTCAGGCTCGGAGACATACTGAAGACCGTCTACGACAAAGGCAACATGTCAATTGCAGTGCTGTTTCTTACAGCCCAGCACCTCTTACCGCGAGGACTGTATTCGGCTCCGACCGGGGACACTAAAGCCGAAGGCGATCATTTCTGGGGAGGTATGGAAGTCGAGGATGCGGCCAACAACCTCAGCCACCGGCACGCATCCCGCCCCGGCGACGAAGTCGTCATTTGGAGTCTCCTTACGCTATCAGTCACTGTCGGCTCAGATGCGCTCAAGTTCTGGAAGTTACGCATTGGAAGCCACGTCCCTACTGGCTTCTTGATCTCGAGCAGTCCGCGTATTGGCTACAAGAGTGAGGAAAATTTAGGTTTTGGGTGGGCGCCATGCCGCCCAGACCTACCGGAACGGAAGCGGTGGTGGCAGCGTGAAACGTTCCATTTTGCCTTCGATGGCGTCGACACTGAATACGCGCGGATCAACGAAGATGGGTTGAGCGGACAGTGGGTCTCCCGTGTTTTCGACGCACACCCGCCTTGGCCTCACGTAATCTGGGACTGGGGTATGCAAGGCACCAGCGCGGAGTTCCGCATGCTACGGCGCGTTGCGTCGATGATACCGAGGCGGTTTTACTGGGGCGCACTGCTTGCTCCTGCGGATTACGAGCGAAGCACTTCTGTTGATCCAGTTCTCTACCGTGGCAAGGCTGACGGCACTGTGCTTGCTGTTGTTGCATCGCATGGTATGGAAGACGGGATTTTGATGCGGTATTCCATGCCCGAAGAGAATCAGCAGCCGTGGTACTGGATAGGCGTGGTTGAGTGGCCGAAGTCGATTCCTTTGCCAAAGTTTCAGCGGGAGGCGTTCCTGATTGTCTAAGAAATAGCGATAAATTCTTGATTTGAGAGTGCGGGGTCTGCAGGTAACTGCATGTTGTTGCCTGACAAGCTGATGCCGTGTAAGATTAGCTGACGTCACTTTGCAGCGCCAGTAACCATCTATATAATTGACATCCATCCTGCCAATGGCTTTTTACTTGTTGCTAAAGCTTCCGCTATGGGCGACATTCTACTTTCCCGGCACAGCAGTCTCTCACAACAGCCTCAGGAGACCAATGATTTTGAAATCCAGCTCATCGGGACTAGCGACTCTATTGCTGATCAACCAACCAATAAAGCCAAATGGTACAGCCAGCAAAGCCTTTCCATGTGGACCATCGAGGTTCTTAGTTTTGCTTTGGCAGTTATTGCCTTAATGGCAATACTCATCACACTTTTAATTCACGACAATCAGCCGCTCCCACAATGGCCTCACCTGATATCCATCAACTCTCTCATTGCTACGTTTACGGCAATCTTCAAAGCATGTATGCTTTTACCCGTGGTAGAGGGGATCAGTCAGTTCAAGTGGTTGTGGTTCAGTAAGCCACAGCAGCTAGCTGACATCGAGCGCCTCGACCTGGCAAGCCGTGGACCCTGGGGTGCTCTTCGACTCTTGTTCAATTACTGTATTGGGAGACGCGGCTAGTAAGTGGATACAACCTCCGCTTCTAGATATATTCACAGGTATTTGAAGCTCACAAACCATATTATATAGTCACCTTGCTAGCTTTGGCGCAGTAATTACTATCGCCTCACTTGCTATCGATCCTTTCTCACAGGAAATAATCAAATACCACAGCTGTCTTCAGCCAGTGGATGGAATGAAAGCCCAAATTCCGAGAACCAATAATTATCATATTCATGGACCTCCGGGCGGCATTAACTCAGTCGGCAATGAACTTGATTCGTCCATACAGCTTGCATTTTACACGGGTTTATTTAGTTCTCTAGCAAATGCGTCCGCACCTCTAGCAGTTAAGTGCCTGACAAAAAATTGCACATTCGCTGAAGAAGACAGCGGAGCTTTCCAGACATTAGCGATTTGTCATTCTTGTCAAGATATATCTAACGAGGTGACATGGAACTCTAGTGCGAAAGAATACGAACTTCCCGTATTCTCTAGAGAGAACAGATCAATATCCTTGACACCTTGTAACGACTCTAAATGCAAAGCCTATTCAATAAGCAGCCACCATCCGGCACCGTCTAATCTCTGGGAAATCGAAGCACTTTTAAGAAAGAATCACTCGGATTGCTGGCAAGAGCCCTGCAGTCCAACCCCTTTCGCTGTCGGATGTTCATTACGGCCATGCTTGAAAACTTATGGGGCAAATGTAACAAATGGAGACTATAAAGAGATAGAGCGGGGTGTGGAATTTCTCGCTTCGGACGAGGATGGGGACTTTTCGCTAGCTTCCAAACAAATTTTGCGGGATGGCAAGTGGCGCGATTGCGAGAAATCCCAGGAGTACAGCGAGAACACTCCAGTTCTTGTTGACTTGAGGGACAAGACTATCCATGGCCGGAAACTGGATACTTACTATATGAGGCCTCATTATCCACCAGAAAAGGTCTGGTATCCTAGAGACTGTGTGTGGAACATGGACTACTATACTAGTCGAGCCATTAGGGACTTTCTATCTGGAATGTACAACGGAAATCAACTATACCACTATCCTTCTGAGGATGTCAATATTATCTACAGTAACATATGGCTACAATTACTCTACCAGAACGGCAGCGCCACTATGGACACAGTCAATAGTTATTGGAAGAACATCGCCGAGGCCATGACAGCTCAAATACGACATAGTGCCACTGGGCCCGAGAGCACACGATACGCCTTCGGCAAGGCATGGAGCCAGCAGACCTGTATTCACGTTCGGTGGGCATGGATCAGTTTCCCGGCTATGCTCATGGTACTTTCATTTTGTTTCTTCGTCGCTGTCATGTTCCAGAGTTGGGAGAACGAGTGGAAAGGTGACTGGAAATCTTCAGCGTTGGCGCCAATATTCCACGGGCTCGGCCAAGGATGCGATTTGCAGGAAAGCAAGATGATGAAAGACGACATGTATTCAACTTCGAAAGATATGCGAGTGCGGCTACAACGCAGAGGGAGCGGATGGCAGTTGATTGACGTCGAAGAGATCAAAGAGAAGACTCCCCAACCGCAAAGTAATAAGACGGGAATGCGTTTGCGGTCGCAGACGCTTTAATAATGAGACAAATATTGCGTTAGAGATTGACACGATCATACTTTCGGATTTAGTGGGGCTAAATATTTAAACATACAAATGATATAAACGATATAGCACAAGACCACTATATTGAGATCCCTTTTCACTTTGTTTATATAGAGACCATTGGTGTAGAAAACTCCGTTTCCTTGCACACATCTTTTCTTCGTATTTTTTACAAAATGGTAGAGGCTAATAGGTATCTCACAGGATAATGGAAAAGCAACATTTTATTCTTAAAACCTTGCTCTGAAATGTTCTTTTCACAATCGATTTCCCCCGAAGATTTTTGTGGTGGCTGTAGCAAAGCAAAGGCGTCTTAATAGATAACTTCTAGAAACACTCTCGAAATTGATTTAAAAGCTTCCTTAGGTCGAGATGAACGCTATGGCTCTTAAAACTCTATAAAGGCTTGTGAAGCTGGGCGCGAGGAATTGGACGCCGCTTGTCCTCCTAAATTACTACTACCTATGGAGGTATATATGCTGCTATCTAAAAAGAACACGTTTTCTCTTTGAGATCATTGCTTCCTTGCAGTAGATAAATGAGTAGTGCAGGGGGTAAGGCTGTTGTGTAACAACTGACTGTAATAAGGCTGAAAAAACGAGAGTTATCGGAGTGATCCTGGCTGACAAGGCTATTTAAAACGAGAGACTAGTTTTCTTTTACTCTGCAGTAGATATAACTTGAGATTTCGGTCTTCCATATATATAGATGTAAAAACCTAAACACAGAATGTTAGACCGTCAACAGCAAAACCAAAGACATCCAGCACAATCTACAGAAACAATTCCATTCTCTCCCTACCTTCCACGCTTACATTTACAGACCTACAATTAATAATAAAGAACCCTAACAAAGCCGAACAGAGCTCCGTACCACGCAACTCCCACTACGACAATAGGGCAGCGCTGGCTACGAAACCCTCAAAAATGAACATCTCTTCTCTACAAAGCACAAAATTCAAATCTATACCAGCTTCCTCACTCACCCACAAGCGCAACACGACCGAGTCCAAACCAAAAAGCCGACTACCTGACGACATATCACGCACGAACAAACACAGCACACCACCCCCCCTCATAGAGCCTCGCCAGCGCCAGCGCTAGCGCCCCATCCACATTCACATCCACGTACGTCACTATACTCAAGACCAGCAGAAACCGAGTCCCGAACACATTGCGAGGGCAAAACGAAGGAAGCGCCGGCAACAAGAAGGCAAGAATTGAACATCCCCGCACGTCAGCGCCCCGTATCCACAGGCAGAAGCACAAAACAGGGTCTAGTTTTCGCACTTGACGCCAACGGTGCCATGTAGTGGGGGCCAGTGAGTAAGACTAAAGCCCCAGACGAACAGCAAGAGGGTCTGTTACTTTTACATCAGACAAGCTAAGAGCAGGCAGGCCCACTCCGGGGAAGCGGAAGCGTGATCGACTGGGTAGGTAGAGATCGATAGCGTTTGCAAAAAGCATCAGTGCTTACGGAGTTCGGAGGAGCGTGATTGGTCGGTTGGCCTGAGCACCCCCACACTGCAGGTGCGCGTCTCCACGCGTTTGTTCATCGTTGATTGTTGATTGTTGATCGTTGATCGGATGGTTAGGGCGATTGGCGGTTGACATTTGCTGGCCCCACCTCTGTGTGCTGGGTGCCCACTTGCTGATTGTTACCTAGTTGCTTAGGGCTTCTTGTTGGACTTCACTAAGTTCACTTCACTTGACTTCGTGGCTTGGAGGTGGGGGCGGGGTTGTTTGTTTTGACACCACAATCATGTTGGCTGTCACTAGGTGCGCAAACAAAGAAAAAGCAAGCAGATCATGACAAAGAACCAATTAATTCATAAAGCACCATAAACGCTCACGCCTGCTCGGCCGCATACAAATACCCCAGCACGCGCTCACAGAGATCCTTCCGCGGCCCCGCCTGGTCGTCATTACTCAACGCATGGCTAGCACCAGGAATGACGCCGCTAAAGTCGTCGTCCCAGACGGGCTCGCCATCGCCCTTGCCCGCATCCGCGATGCCCTTCCATCGGCGCAGCAAGCCCTGCTTGTCCACCCAGTCGGGCACCGCCTGGTCCGCGCCCGAGATCATGACCATCAGGCGCGCCTTGGCGGCCAGCAGCCCGCGCTGTCGCACCATGCCCCAGGTGCGGCTCAAGCTCTCGTCCAGCAGGTCCGAGCTGAACATGTCGTCCTCGCCGGGGTTGTGCGGGCTCTCGGGGCTGACGAGGCTGAGGAAGCGGCGCGCGCTGAGCGGCGTGTTGGCGGGGTAGGCGATCTGGCTGGTGAGCTCGACGGGGAGCAGCGCGTCGAAGGACTGGTCCTTGCCGGGGGCGGTGGCCTCACGCGCCATGGCAACGAGGCGGTCGTAGACCTTGCGCGTGTCGGCGGGGGACTTGCCCAGCCAGCCCTGCTGCAGGACCCAGTGGATGGCCTCGCGGTCCGAGACGGGTGCCTGCATGATGGCGCCGTCGAGGGCGGGCCGCTGGACGTGCTGCAGGCCCTTGTCGAAGACCGGGGCGCTGGTGTGCGGGTTCGGCTGGCTGAGGTAGTGCAGCACGCACTGCGAGCCGGTCGAGTGGCCCATGAGGACGAGCTTGCCATTGCCAAAGCGGCCGGTTTTGTAGTCGCGCACGTAGCGCAGGCATTGCGCGATCTCGTCGGTGTCGCGGTCGAGGTGGCCCAGGCCCCAGGACTGGTAGGAGGAGGTGAGGGTGAGGGAGAAGAGCGACCAGTCGGTGGGGTTGAGGGCGCGGGCGAGGTCGGAGAGGTACGAGGTTGTTGCGAGGCCGTCGCCGAGGCCGCCGATGAAGACGAGCGAGTGGGGTTTGCGGGCGGTCGAGGGCGTGAATTCAAAGGTCGTGAGGGTTTCGGTCTGCGCGGGGGGAAGGGTTGGTTAGTTACTCTCTCGCCATGCGCGGGGGAGACGGGGGGAGTAGAGGCGGCGTACGTAGTGGTGCAGGATGCCGGGCAGCCCGCCCTTGGGCCAGAACTTGGAGTAGGGGCTCATGGCGGGAGTTGATTGAGTGTGAGTGTTTGGTTCGATCGCAATGGCAAAGCAGACGAAGGCGACGATATCGGGGTCAAGATCGGGGAAGCGTCAAGACAGAAGCAAGCAAGTCAAAGTCAAAGTCAACACCGACAACCCGGTGGAGCCGCGGCCGCAAAAGAACACGCCGCCTCATATACGCCAGCACGTCATACGGGGCAGCAGCAGCTAGGTTCGCGCGCGCGCGGGCACACCTACATAGCCCGTGCGTGGGGGGAGGGGGTGTGGAAGAAGCGAAGCACGGAGGTCCCTGGCAAGCCCGCAAGCCCGCAAGCTGCAGGTCCTGGTCGAGGGAGGTCGATGGGCGGTCGAGGTCGGATCTAGCCTACCACACCGACATCGGGCAGGAGAACCCCAGGACCCTGTCCCAAGTCCGTCCCATCGCTACGACGACGGTGTCGGACAGGCAAGACGCCGTCCATGCTTTTCCAGGAAAGCCACGACACGACCTGGCGCCCGATCTGATAAGATTTTTCACCCTCCCATCCAAACATCCACTTTTGCAATTTCCGTCAAAAAGCGGGGCCCCCCGGGCCCATCGCCAAGTCCAACCGCTGCCCGACCGACCCAGATTGCAGACGCCAGCGCAAAATCTGATAAGATTCCAGCACGTAACGCCAAGGGTCTAGCTACCTGCGCCATTGAGATGACGGATCAAGGATTGATCGAAGGCTTACGCACGGGCCAGGGCTCTACGTAACGGCAACGGATCTGATAACCTTATTACTTCATCAGGTGGCCGGGGTGTGTGTGCGGCGTGTATGTATGTATGTATGTATGTATGTATGTAACATAACTAACGATACGATAACCCGCGCGGGGGGCCTGGCTGGAATTGTTCTTTTCACTTGGTGATGATGATGATGATGGATGTTTCGTCATGGATTTGATTTGATTTGATTTGATTTTCTTCTTCGTTGCGCATTAATTTAGGTAGCTGAAACTCTCTCTCTCGCTATACAAGCAAGCATGCATAAACCCCTCCCCTCCATGCCTTAGGTAGTTCGATATCCACAAACAATCAAACAAACTTGTGTCGGAAAACCCGGCACTGCTAACCCTCTACCTACCAATCTAGCTTAGAACAGCACGCCCTTGGTCTGGGCCTTGGTGACCTTCAAGTCCTTGATCAAGAACATCCAGATGAGCGAAAGGCCCATAATCGCCGTACCCGCAATCAGCATCTTGCTCTGCGCATCGGCATACGCCATGCTGATGGCGTGCCTGGTCGGGGTGCCGCGGGGGTAGCTAAGCTGGACGTCCAAGTCGTCGTAGATGGCCTCCCAGTCGGCCTTGTCGGCCTCGGGCAGCAGGCGGCGCAGCGCCTTGGGCAGCGTGTGGGTCCAGATGCCGCCGGAGATGGAGCTGCCGACGGCGGAGCCCATGTTGCCAAAGACGTTGAGGAAGGCGAGGGCCGAGGCGGCGTTGTTGTGGTCGACCGACGCGAGCACCGCCACCTGCTGCACGATGATCATGGTGCCGCCCGAGAAGGCCAGGAACACTTGGCACATGATGTTGTAGCCGACGGACCAGTGCGGCTGCCGGAAGTAGATCATCAGGCCCTCGCCGAGCAGGTACAGCGGGATGGCCCACAGCAGCAACCACCGGTACCGGCCCGTCTTCTTGATGCAGAGACCCACGCCCAGCAGCCAGACGCCCGACACGACGTCGAAGATGGACGTGATGTAGCCCGTCTTGGAGATGCTGGTGCCGTACACGACCTGCAGGAACGACGTGTAGTAGTCGTCCCAGCAGTAGTACGCGACCTGGTAGGTGGCGTCGACGAGGCAAGCGCCGAGAACGGTACGCGTGGCCAGCATTTCCCACGGCAAGAACGGCACGGGCGCCACCCAGCGCTCGACGGCCGCGAACGCAAACAGGCACAGGATGCCGATGACCAGCATGATGATGATGTGCGGCGTCCTCCAGTCGTTGGCAGCCGAACCGGCGAGCGTGAAGGGCAGGAGGAAGAGAACCAGGCCGGCAGTCAAGAGAATGACACCGGGGACTGACGGACCCAATCAGTATAAAGAACACATCAAAAACGAAGGCAGGAAAACGCACCATCGAACTGTATCGTGTAGTACCACAAGCTCTGCATAGGCGTGCGACCGCTCTTCTCCTTCTCGACGAGAAGGCCCCTCTGCTTGGCGAGGTGGCGGTTGTAGCGCAGCAGGCCGAACAGCGGCGCCGCGACGATGGGGAGGATGATGGCGAAGCAGCCGTAGCCCCAACGCCAGTTGCCCTCGTGGAACCTCTCGGCCGCGGCCGGGCCCGCGTACGCCGTAATGATGTAGGGCGAGGACGTGAAGGCGTATGCCAAGCCCCTGTCACGCAGCGACGAGGTGTCAGCCGTCACGACATCAATACAGAAGATGAGGCCGGCGAAGCCGACGCTGTAGAAAACCTGTCACACTGTTAGTTTTCGTTCATTTTCATTTTCCATCTCTTTCATCTTTTTTCCAGACGGATGAACGCAAATATAAAGAAGAAAAGAAAAATGCATACTTGAGCAGCGCAGTAGGTAGCAATGTTCTTGCACACGGCCGACAAGATCAACCCCACCGTGGCAAACAGCACCATCAGCGCAAATCCAATGGAACGATCCCACAAGTTTAGGATCTTGGCCACGGGCATGTACGTGGCAGCACCCATGACGCTGGACACGGTCGCGATGACGGGAATCAGCGAGTGAGACTCGAAGCCACTGGTGATGTACGCCGACAGGTTGTTTGTGATCTGCGACTGGAAGGCGTTGACAAGGTACAAGCACCACATGCTGATTTCGTTGTCAATTGATTTTCCTCGCAACACAAAAAAAGCATTGAATGCACGCATGCACTTACAGGATATAGACGGCGGCCAACGAGCCCTTTGTCCAGGTCAGCGTCACGGCTTCCGCCTGCTTGACACCGTCCTGCGCGGCTTCATTGGGTGCGTTCAAGTCCTCGCTGGGCGTCTGGTTGACGTCGACCTCGGCATGGTCCTTGACATCGTGCTCGCCAGTGGTCGTGGCACTGGAAGCCGTGCCCGGCGAGGACGACGACGACGGCTCGTCTTCCTTGGTTGGGAAGAACTTCTTCAAGAACCCTTTGGCCTTGGGCGCTGTCGAGGCCATGATGGGCAGTAGGGATGACAACGACAACAAGGGTGTCCGTTGCTGTTGGAACAATAGATAAAAAGGGAAGAATCGATTGACTGTCGGCCGGCGTGGTTAGTAGGCGTTAAAGCACATCTTTAAGAGCCCACGCGGCCCCAAGCCCAAGGTGTGGGCCCCACCGGCATTCCTCGCCGCTGGGCCCTAATCCAGGAAGCCGCTAAAGACCAAAGATCAGATTGTCGCCGATAATGGAGCTCGTGGTGTGACTCGTGCGTGGCTATTAAGCGAAGGAAAAAAAAAAACCGAAAAAACCTGGCGGCCCGCGTTCGGCGCAAAGATGGAGCGCCATTGGCCTGGTTTCCACGGAACGCCTATGCCTGCGATTCTTTGACACATCTTATCTGATCAAGGCCCCACCGCTGCGCACTCCAGCATCGGATGGTCAGATGCAGTACAAAACCCGCTTGCGATAACTCCTTTGGCCCTTAACTCCCCTCGGTCCTCCCGAGTCCTTATGTGCGTAGGAGCCACGCCAATTCGTCAAGGGACCCGTCACACGAGCGCCACAGCGCCTTTGTCGTCCGGTAATTGCCCGCTGTTGCCGCCACTCTTTAAATGTATCAGTCCGATCGATAGTACACGTTCCTAACCGCCCCGAGACAGTAGAGAAACATCCAGCGAGATGAAGGCCGTCCAGAAACTCGCGGGCTTCCCCACCCTGCTGCTGGCGGGCAACCCCTCCACAGCGGACCTGGCCACGCTGCTCGTGGGCATCGCCGGCTCCATCGCGGCCGGCGTGCCCTTCCCCTTGATTGGCATCATTTTTGGCCAGCTGCTCGACGACTTCAACGGTGCGACGTGCGGGTCCGACTCGGAAGAAGGGGGCTCCGGGTACCAGTCCGGCATCAACGACAAGATCCTCATCATTGTCTACCTGGCCATTGCCCAATTCGTTCTCATTTACGTCCATCTCTTGTGCTGGACCCTCACCGGCGCCCGCCTGGCCCAGCGTCTCCGCGAGAACTACCTGCAGAACCTGCTGCGCCAGGAGCCGTCCTTTTTCGATGGCCTGCCCCCTGGAGAGGTCGCGTCGCGCCTGCACAGCGACATCCAGACGATTCGGTCCGGCACCTCGGAGAAGGTCGGCATCTGTCTTTCCAGCTTGTCCTTCTTCATCACGGCCTACATCGTCGCCTTCATCAAGCAGTCCGAGCTGGCCGGCATGCTGGTCTCCCTCGTCCCTTGTTACTTCATCATGTCCTTTGTCGGCAGCCACTACATCGAAAAGTACACGGGCCTCATGTCCGACTACGCCGCGTCGGCCGCGTCGATAGCCTCCGAGGCGCTTAACAACATCGTCGTCGTCCAGGCGTTTGGCGCCAATGCCCGGCTCGAGGAGAAGTTCTCCACTGCGCTCAAGTCGTCCGAGCAGGAGGGCATCAAAAAGGCCACGGCCATTGGCATCCAGACGGGCTTCCTGTACTTCATCGCCTACTCGGCCAACGGTCTGGCCTTCTGGCAGGGCAGCAAGCGCGTCGCCGAGGCCGTGGGCACGGGCTCCCAGGGCACGACTGTCGGCTCCGTCTTCACCGTCATCTTCATCCTGGTCGAGGGTAAGCTTCTCCACTCCCAAGACTTACTTACATACCACGTGATTGATGGAGCTCCACCACTAACACGCCACAGCAACGCTCCTCCTCAGCCAAGTCGCCCCCTTCATCCACCTCTTCTCGGCAGCCGTGGGCGCGTTCCACAAGCTCCGCGGCGACATCGACCGCGAGCCGCAAATTGACGGCACGACGACGTCGAACCTCGCGCTCCCGGCGGCCGGCGCCGGGTTCGAGTTCAAGAACGTGTCCTTCACGTACCCGTCGCGGCCCGAGATCACCGTCCTGGACGGCGTGAGCTTCAGCATCCCGCCGAACAAGCACACGGCGCTCGTGGGCCTGTCGGGCAGCGGCAAGAGCACCATCGCCGGGCTGGTGACGCGCCTGTACAACCCCACGGCGGGCGAGATCCTGTTTGACGGGATTGACGTGCGCGAGCTGCACGCGCGCGACGTGCGAGGTTTCCTGGGCTTGGTGCAGCAGGAGCCGTCGCTGCTGGACCGGTCGCTGCTCGAGAACATTGCGCACGGGCTGATCAACGACGCCAGCCCCGTGCACGCGCACCTCAAGCCCACGCTACTGGGGAGCGAGCTGGCCGAGGTGGCGCGCGAGATGCGCGACGATGGGGTTGACATGCTCGTCGCGGCCGAGAAGCGCGGCGCCGAGTGCGTCGAGATTGTGCGACTGGTGAAGCGGGCGGCCGAGCTGGCCGACGCCGACGGCTTCATCACCAACCTGCAGTACGGGTACGGCACGACGGTGGGCTCGAGCGGGCGGCTCATCAGCGGCGGGCAGAAGCAGCGCGTGGCGCTCGCAAGAGCCTTGGTCAAGGACCCGCCGCTGCTGGTGCTGGACGAGGCGACGGCATCGCTGGACTCGCGGTCCGAGGAGCGCATCCAGCGCGCAATTGCGGGCATCACGTCCGGGCGCACGATTCTGACCATCGCGCACCGGCTGTCGACCATTACAGCGGCGGACAACATCATCGTCATGCACCGCGGCAAGATCCTCGAGCAAGGCACGCACGCCGAGCTGATGGCCAAGGACGGGTCGTACGCGGAGCTGGTGAAGCTGCAGTCGCTGGCTGCGCCGGCGGCAGTCGGTGGTGGTGGTGGAGCGAAGAGAATCAGTGCTGGCGACGACGAGATTGGCAAGTCGAGCACGTCGGACGACGGGGACGGGCTTGGCGTGGCCGACGACAAGGAAAAGTTTTCGACGCACGAGGAGGAGACGGTCGAGGGAGACGACGGCGACGAGCCCGAGCCCGAGACGCCGAAAAAGTCCATGTGGGCGCTGGTGCGAGGCTACGGGCCCGCGATCCGGCCGCACCTGCTGATCATCGTGTTTGCGCTGCTGGGGTCGGTCGTGGTGGGCGGGGCGTTCAGCGGAGAAGCCGTCATCTTCGGCAACACGGTGGGCAGCCTGTCGCCGTGCCACAGCGGCAGCTTCATCAAGTCGCGCGGCGACTTCCTGGGCCTGATGTTCTTCGTGCTGGCCATCATCGAGTTCTTCGCCAACATCTTCAGCTGGACCGGCTTCGGGTGGGTGTCGGAGAAGGTCGTGTACACGGTGCGCGTGCTCTCGTTCCGCAGCCTGTTTGCGCAGGACCTGCAGTGGCACCAGTCCGAGGGCCGGTCGCCCGCCCTGCTGCTCGCGTACATTACGCGCGACGGCAACGCCCTGGCGGGTTTCAGTGGCAGCGTCATCGGCACCCTGTTCAGCATCACCGTCAACCTCTTCGCCGCCATCATCCTCACCCACATCATCGCCTGGCGCATCGCCCTCGTGTGCTTGGCCCTGGTGCCGCTGCTGCTGGGCGCCGGCCTCATGGAGCTGCGCGTGCTGGGCCAGTTTGAAGAAAAGCACGAGAACGCCTACACGCACTCGGTCGACATTGGCGTCGAGGCCGTCTCATCCATCAAGACCATCGCCAGCTACTCGCTCGAGGCCGAGACGCTGGCGACGTACAAGCGCTCACTCGACGCGCCGCGCAAGGACACGCTCAACGTGACGCTGCAGGCGTCCTTCTGGCAGGCGCTGACGTACTTTCTGGGCAACATGGTCAACGCGCTGGCATACTGGTGGGGCGCCAAGCAGATCATCCTGGGCAACTACAACCAGACGCAGTTCATGATTGTCGTGTTCTCGCTGCTGGTGTCGGCGCTGCTGTGGAGCCAGATGTTTGCGCTCGCGCCCGAGCTGTCCAACGCCCGCGCCGCCATGGCGCGCATCCTGTCGCTGATCCAGCTGGGCGAGGGCGGCATGGTCGGGCACGTCAAGCCACTGGCAATCGAGGCCGAGGACGGTGAAGTTGCCGCCGTGCCCGACGCAGCGGCGGCAGAAGGACACGAGGCCAAGCCCGCGCAGGCGGCCAGCGTCGAGCTCGCCGACGTGCACTTCTCGTACCCGGCGCGCCCGGACATCAAGGTCCTGAACGGGCTGAGCATCAAGATCGAGCCGGGACAATTCTGCGCGCTGGTGGGGCCCTCCGGCGCCGGCAAGTCGACCATCATCTCGCTGATCGAGCGCATGTACGTGCCGCAAACGGGGCGCATCCTGCTCAACGGCGCGGACATCACGGCCTCGAAATCCGTCGCGTTCCGCGGCACCGTGTCGCTGGTGCCGCAGGAGTCGGTGCTGTTCGAGGGCAGCGTGGCGTTCAACATCGCTCTCGGATCACGGCCGGGGCACACAGCCTCGCAGGCTGAGATCGAGGCCGCGTGCAAGCTAGCCAACATCCACGACGTGATAGCCGCGCTGCCCGAGGGGTACTCGACGCTATGCGGGCCATCGGGGAGCCAGTTCTCGGGCGGGCAGAAGCAGCGTCTATCGATTGCGCGGGCGCTGGTGCGGCGGCCGGGGCTGCTGATCCTGGACGAGAGCACGAGCGCGCTGGACGCGGAGAGCGAGCGCCTGTTGCAGGAGGGCCTGGACAAGGTCGTCGAGGCCGGGACGACGGTGGTCGCGATTGCGCATCGCTTGCATACGATCCGCAAGGCGGATTGCATTTTCCTCGTCGATGGCGGCAGGTGCACGGATCGCGGCACGCATGACGAGTTGTTGGAGCGGAGCGAGAGCTATCGCGCCAATGTTATGCACCAGACGGTTGCGACGTAGGAGGTGGTGGTGGTGTAGAGTTGGGTTTTGGGGGGAGCGGTAATGTCTTTTTTGTATGATGATGAGTGAATAGAGGACTTTTTATGATATGTAGATAAGATTCAATGTTCTTTTTCGTTCTTGATATGCAGCATGCTCTCGATGTCTTTCCTAATGAGCGTGGTTGTAGTGGACGATTAACGGTGGGTTGCCGTCTGCCGTGGAACCGGTAAACATGAAGTGAAGATGATGGCTGTGGGTGGTGTCTATCACAACCGTTAGCACAGCTCTCACATACGAATGAAATGAGCACATAATACCGCAGCCAAAGCAAGAGAACGCAAATGCGAACACAAACCCAACATGAAAGAGGGCAATATGAACAAATGAACAACCAAACAAAAAAATTGCCGTACAAACAAGACCTACACCAATCTAACAAACAAACTCTAACCAACCACCCCCCTCAAAGAAGCACCAACTCCCCCTCCCCACCACCCTCAAGCAGCTCACCAACAGCAGCCACCACCTCCCCAAGCACGCCCTGCACGAACCCATCCTCACCCTCACCCTCACCATCCTCACCCAACCCAACCCCCCCCAACCTCCCCCCCCCATCCTGCACAAAACTCACCACCTTCAACGGCACCGCCGCATCTCCGCCCGGCTTCTCAAGACCCACCCTACACGCCCCTTCCGCAAAAGGAAAGGAATCCTCGTCCGTCTCCCCCGCCGGCTGGTGATGCACTACCGAGTCGAACCAGCCGTTCTTCACAGCTTCAGCTTGAGATCCAGACTCGATACCGAAGCCACAAGCGCCAGCAACGTCCGCAAACCCCACGAAATCGAACGCCGCGCCCCGCGCCGCCTGCGCCTGCACCTCGCGCAGGAGGTCGCGCGCGCGCCACGAATGCTCGAACACGACCCTCACAGGCGCGAAACCATAGCAGGGCCCGACGACGCCGTCGACGTCAACATCCGCCGCCACCGCGTCGAGGTCCACGCCCCCGCCGCGCCCAGCCGACACCGCGCCGAACAGGACGTCCGTGGTGCGCAGCCTGCGCGCCAGCACTAGCGCCCACGCGGCCGTCAGGAGCGTCGCCTCCGTGACTTCTGCCGGGCGGCGCGCGAGGTCCACGGGCGCAGAGCGGAAGACCGCGGTCTTGGTTTCTTTGGCAGCGGCATCGGGGGGACCAACGAGAACAGAAGGCCCGGCGCTGCCGGCCAGGACGCTGCGCCAGTGGGCCAGCGCGGCGGCGCGGACGGGCTCGGCGCGCGCGCGCGCAAGGTACGGCGCGAAGGGGGCGAAGGGCGCGAGCGCCGCGCCTGAGTATAGCGCCTCGAGGTCGCGCAGCAGGCGTGGGAGCGCGACGCCGTCGTACTGGGCGTGCGAGAGGCGCAGCACGAGGCAGCTGGTGCCGTCGTCGGCCTGGACGTGGACCATTTTCGTGAAGGGGGCGCCGAGCGGGAGCGGCGCGTCCGCGTCTGCGGCGCAGAGGTCTTTGACGGCCTGCTCGAGCCCCGTGCCGTTGGATTGCTGCGTCGTTACTGGCGCGGGGTCCAGCGCGCGTAGGACGACTTGCTGCAGCTGGCCTGACTCGTTCTCGATGAAGACGGTGCGCAAGATGTCGTGCGTGCGGACGAGCTCCTTGCACGCGCGCAGCAGCTGCTCCGCGTCCACGCTGGCGTCGAAGTAGAGCAGGGTGTACTGGACCGAAGTGCGCGGCGCGTCGACTGTAGCCCTGACATCCAGCGCCTGCATATCCGTCACGGGATACACGTCCTGGACGACCCACTCCGGATCCGCCAGCTTCGGAAGAACATGCTTCGTGACAAATGCCTCGACATTCACCGGCCCCAGCATCGAAAATGGCGCGTACGGCTGCGCCTTTGCCGCCTTCGCCGCCGCAGAAGCCCGCTGGTCCAGCTTCAGCGCCTTGGCCGCGTCGCCCAGCCGCATGTACTGGAACACGTCCGCGACCGAGAGCCTGTGGCCCTGCGTGCGTAGGCTCGCCACCAGCTTCATGGCGAGAACCGAGTCACCACCACGGCGGAAGAAGTTGTCGTCGACGTCGATCTCCGCGGCCGGGATGCCGAGGATGGTCGCCCATGCGGAGCGCAGCACGGCCTCTTCCGGCGTCAGGACTGCTTGCGGCGCCGTCTTCGTCCAGGCGTCTTTGATGCCGGCGCGCAGCTCAGTAAGCAGCTCGAGAGGGATCGAGGAGGCGAGCTGGGGCAGGGTCTTTTGATCGGCCGGGATCTTGTCGACTACGACATACGCAAAGGGGACCATGTACGACTCGAGCGAGTCCTGGATGGCCTTGTCGAGTTTCTTCAGCGCCACGGCAAGGCTGGCAGGGATGCGATCGCGAATCTGCACGCCCGCGACGTCGTGCGCCGCCGAGATAACCTCGACGCCATCGTCCTCAAAGGCGGGCTGCTCGACAAAGACAACCAGCTCCTGCTGCGCCGACGACTGGAACAATGCCACAGCGGCGAACACGGTCGGCGGGAGATGTCTCGAGAACAGCGCGTCAAAGTCCGCAACATCCACAGCATGGTTTTGGATCTTCAAGACATTGTCCTTGCGACGGACAAACACCACACTGCCATCCTCCTGCAAGCGAACCATATCGCCAGTCGGCAGGACTTTACCCTTCCGACCAGCGCAAGCAGAGCTTCCTGCCATGAGCCAAGCCGGCGAATCGACAACCGCGCCGGGAAGGAAAGCGCCTTCGAGCCAGAGCTCGCCAACACAGCCGAATGGAGCCAGCAGTTCAGGGTTGCGCGAATCGCACACCCAAGGCACCACCGCACGAGGGTAGATGGACCCAGGCTTGATGCCTGCATCCGCCCTCAAGCTCCCCGAAGCCTCTTCAACGGCCAAAGGAGCTGCCTGGTTCCAGCGCCAGATCTGGTCCAGCTCCTCCTCGGGCAGGCACGAGACCTGATCGATGCGCCTGGAAAGCGGACCCTTGAGCAGCTGCAAGCACGCCGTCTCCAGCTGCGCCAACATGCGGCGCATCTGTTTGACTTCGACGAGGCTCTTGTCGAAACTAACGCAAACGCGGAAGCCGCCCTTGCGGATCCCGCACGCCAGCATGACGGGGTACGCGTTGAAGTGAAGGGCCTCACGCACGACGTCGCCGTGGTCAAAGCCCAGGTCGTCGCCGACGTACTCCGGCTCCGGCTGGATGACCAGACCGGTGCCAGTCTCGCAGGCGCGCTGGGCGTCGCTGCTGACGCGGCGGATGTTCTGGAAGCCCATGTGCTGGTAGGGCGTGCGCGCCATGACGTCCTGCTGCACTGCCTGCAGGTAGGTTTCGATGCTGCTGCTGCGCTGGATGCGGATGCGCACCGGCACCGTCGCGATCAGCGGACCAACGATGCTCTCGACGCCGGCCAGCGCAATGTCGCGCCCCGTCAGCGTCTCGCCAAAGACGACGTCGTCGCTGCCCGCGTACTGCGAAGCCACGAGAGCCCACGCGCCGCGAATCAGCGTCGCCATGGTGAAGGGCCAGCCAGCACCCGCCTCGCCGAGTGGAATCTGCCGCTCGACGGTGGCACTGGGCGTCGGGAGGTAGTCGCGGGACGGCAAGCGTGGGAACTGTGGCCCAACAGCACCCTTCAGCTCCTGTCGCCAGAAGTCCTGCATGGCGGCCTCGTCGGTGCTGCGCACCCAGCCGACAAAGTCCCGCATCTGCGCCGGGATCTGGAGTTGCTGGTGTTGCAGCGCGGTCCTGACCTGCTCGAGCACCAGCGGCTCCGACCATCCGTCGTAGAGGACATGGTGAATCGTCCAGACCATGTACCGCTGCTCATCGCCTGGTGCCGTGACAATGGCGTACCTTGCAAGGCTCTGACCAAGCTCCATCTTCTCCTTGCGGTCATCCTCGAGGTATTGCGCCAGATCCGCAGACTCCCTCCAAGCGATACCCTCCTTCAGGGCAACTTGCTGAAGGCCCGGCTCCTGGAGCTGCACCAAACGGCTGCGCAGGATGGGGTTGGCTGCAACGACCTCCTCCCACGCCTGCTTCCACGCATCGAGATCCAGCTCCGACGGGATGCGAGCCACGCGTTGTGCAATGTACGCCTTGTCCGACTTGAGTGCAAAAGTGAAGAGGTTCTGCTGCGTGGGCGTGGACGGGTAAATGTCTTCAACGGCATCAGGCTCCGTTGCACATGCCACAGAAGCCTCGAGACGGGCGCTATCGACGTCTTGAGCGATCATAGAGAACGGTGACAGCTCCGTGTGTGCTTCTGAGTCAATAATTTGCACGACGTTGGCCATGGCCGCGAGCGTAGGGTTCGCAAAGGTGCTGATGACAGAGAGATCGAGGCCATCGGCTCTGCAGACAGACACGAGCCTCATCGCCGCCAGCGAGTCACCGCCCAGTGCGAATAGGTTGTCGTCGGGCCGGATGCTCTCAGCGTCGATACTCAAAACCTGGCTCCAGGCCTGCCGAAGCCGTTTTTCGAGTTCACTGAGCTCGCGAGTGGTAGTCGTCGTGCCCTGGTCCAACTGGCGCAAGTCGACCGTCTGCCCAAATTGCCTCAACCGCTTGCGGTCCGTCTTGCCCGAAATCAAGACAGGAATGAGGTTGACGGGAATGTAAGCGGTCGGCACCATGTAGCGCGGCACAACCTTTGCCATCTCCGCATTCGCCGTGGAAAGCTGAGCGCGGAGTTCGCCGGGTAGTTGCACAGAGCTAAGCTCGCTGTCCACGTATCCCTTGGTAGCCTGGGACGCGACGAATGCCACCAGTGTTGGCTGACCTCCGGCTCCCTGGGGCACGATCACTTCCGCGATCACATTGGTGTCCGACGGCAGCCTGGCTCTAAGCTGACTCTCAATCTCGCCGAGCTCGACACGCTGGCCACGAAGCTTGACTTGCGTGTCTTTGCGGCCAGCGAACAGAATTCCGCCGGAGCCATCAGGATCAAACTTGCCAAGATCTCCGGTCTTGTACAGACGCCCGCTTCGGCCCGCATAGTTTTTGTGACCAGCGACAAGCCAAGCAGGGTCCTCGATGAAAGCGGCAGCGGTTTTCTCAGGGTCGTTAAGGTAGCCTTGGCCAACAATCGGGCCCTCCACGAGCAGCTCGCCGACAGCGCCAACCGGGACAAGCACTTCGTGGTTGTTCGGGTCCACGATCCACATGGCAGCGCCATTACCCGTGCCGATGGAAATGTAGTCCCTGCCGGTAGCAGTGTCACTGTTGACAGTGCAGCCAATGGTGCATTCGCAAGGACCGTAACCAATGATGATCCTGGTCTCGCGGCCCCACAGGTTGACATCTCTGGGCGCAGCTGCCTCTCCTCCAAGGCCCAGCCCGTGCAGGGAGGCAATCACATCCGGCTCCAAGATCCGGGCCACCGAAGGCGTGATACCAGCGTAGTTTACCTGCATGTTGCGGATCACGCCGTTGATGTCGTTCAACCGGTCCTCGTCGGAGGGAATACAGAGACAGCCGCCGTTTCCGGTCGTGAGCAGCATGCTGTCGATGCTGACGTCGAAAGCGTACGAAGCAAAGTCGAGAACCCGCGACTCTTCCGAGTAGCCGACTGCTTTCGCCCGAGGAATGGCACTGCTCGAGTAGGTTCTGTGGGAGATTGTGACGCCCTTTGGAGTGCCGGTGCTGCCAGACGTGAAGATGATATACATCAGAGCGGACGGTGGGACGGGTTGCAGCTCCGGAAGGACATCCAGAGGGGAGAATCCTGCGAATGCGTCCTCCTCGACAACAATGTGCGTCCCGGCCGGCAGGATCTCAGTCGAGAGGTCATGCTGCTTGCGCGACGTCAGCATCGCCTTCGCGCCCACTTGAACGGCCATGTTCTGCAGGCGGGCAAGCGGAAGCGTGGGATCCATGAGGGCAAAAGTTGCGCCCGATTTCATTATGGCGAGCACAGCGACGATAGCCCATCTTGATTTCTCAAAACATGCGGGTACGACGTCGTGCAACTTGACGCCCGCCTCCTTCAGCGAGCACGCTATGAATGTCGAATAATTGTCGATCTGGGCGTACGTCAAGGTGCCGTCCCAGGACGAGATAGCCACCTTGTCCGGTGATGCTTGCGCTCGCTTTGACACCATGTCGTGCATGCAAAAGTCGTACGTAGGGGGCAGCTCGTGGTTCCATCCCCATATGTCGTCCAGATCCCGTGCGGTAGGCCTGAGGCAATCTTGAATGGAAGCTTCGGGATTTGAAATGCACATTTTCAGAGTCTCAAACAGTACGTCAACGTGCCGTGTCACTGTGAATTGTAGCATGTTCTCGGATTGCCACACCGGACGGATGTCGACCCGGCCATCATCAAAGCGGACTTCGAGGTGAAGCACACCCTTTGCACAGATCAGTCAGCCATGTTGCTGCCAAGTCGAATCATCCACTCACTTCATCTTTCGCTTCCTCAGACGTCCTAGACAAAGAGCTGCTGCTCAAGAGGAGCGAGGCAGGACCGGACGCGACTGCGCCCTGGCCTTGTGCAAGATCATCAGAGATTGCTGCGGCGACTTTTCCAACGCCGTCTTGCAATCCCGTCATCACTTTGTCCATCGACAGACATCTTTTCGAAGCGTCCTGCTCAAAAGCAGACTTGTAAGCCCATTCGAATGTGATTTGGCTGTCTTCCCGTGTCCGCAGGAGCACGATGAGCCATGACAGAAGCAGGAATTCCTCCCTCATCCCTGTCGAAGTGGACCCTTGATCAGCTGCAAGACCGGAGATCTCGAAAGACTTGAAATCAACATTGCCAGCCTGGCCATTGGCCGACATGTCAATGGACCCATTCGACATCTGGCTTGGGTCGGGAATATCAGCGACAAGGGTGGCGCCCATGGTCCCGGCTGCAGTGGTCCAATTCACGCACGCTTCGAAATGCGGGGTAAAAAGTAGGCTCCTCTAAATCCAACGGGGCCTTGCGCAAGTTGGACCTTGGGAAGTGGTGAGTGCGGATCGATCAGTCGTGGAAGAGCAGTTGCTGACGTACGGCGTAACCTTTGTACAGCCACAATCTCTCAAGGCTCAGCCCAAACAACAGCGCGTCGCGTTATGAAATGCCCTGCAACGGATTCCGCCTATCTAATAAGATGCGGGTTCCGAGCATCTAATAAGACGAGCGGAACGCACCGCTTGGAAAAGTTGCCGTAAACGGCATGCGAGCAAGAATGGCCGCGGGGATCCACGTGGGCCTAAATACAAAACAGGGCTAGACGGAGCGCTAGCAACATTTTTCGCGGCAGCACACGCCGCGTCGTCTCATCTGATAAGATGACGCTGTGGAGACGTTGGGCGCTAAAACGAACCCACAGCCCCGTACGCACGGATGCAGGGACCTTCAGGCACGCTCGATCGGCCCCGAGATCTGAGCGCGGTAAAGAAGACGGTAAATACTGTAATCCAGCTGTATTTTGAGTCAGCAAGCGCTCCGCCGAAGTTTCATGCCCCTGCAGATTACGTGGGTACAGCGCTCGCGCGGGAGGACGGTGGTCCGGTGGAGCGTGAGCTAGCCAAGATGATATAAAGTCGGGAGACGGGTCTGCTCTAGGAAGCAGTTAGCGACGACGACCATGTCTCTGAGATCGAAGCCCCTGCAGTACCAGCACTTCCACGTCTCCTTCCCGCAAGAGCGGGTGGTCCTGGTCACGTTGAACCGCCCCGAGAAGTTGAACTGCATCGACAACGCCACGAGCAACGAGATCAAGAACATATGGGAGTGGTTCGACGAGGATGAAAGCCTCTGGGTGGGCATCATCACGGGCGCCGGCCGGGCGTTTTGCACCGGTGCCGATCTGCAGGGTACGCCGGCCCAGCAGGCGTCGATCTGGAAGCAAACAACTGACGTAAAACAGAATGGAACGCAATGAACGCGGCGGGCGAGGTGAACTCTATGGCGGCGCCAGGCCTGGCCGGACTCCCGCGCCGCAGCGGCAAGAAACCGATCATCGCGGCCGTGAACGGCATCACGATGGGCGGCGGCTTCGAGATGGTCGCCAACTGCGACATGGTGGTGGCAGCCGCATCGGCCGTCTTCTCGCTGCCCGAGGCCAAGCGCGGCATCGTGCCCGTCGCGGGATGTCTGCCGCGGCTGACGCGGACCCTCGGTCTGCAACGCACATCGGATCTCGTACTGACGGGGCGGCGAGTCAGCGCGACGACGCTGCACGAGTGGGGCCTCATTGGGCGGTTAGTGGAGGATGGCGCCGATGTCGTGGGCGCGGCGGTCCAGGTCGCGGAAGAAATGTGCACCAATAGCCCCGACGCGCTGGTCGTGGGACGCCTGGGCATCCGGCTGGCGTGGGAGCAGGGCAACGCCGAGGAAGCGGTATCGCAGCTGGAGCATCAATGGTACCCTCGGCTAGTCGAGGGCGACAACTTTAAGGAAGGCATCCGGGCGTTTGTGGAGAAGCGGGCGCCACGGTGGGTGAATTCGAAGCTGTGATGAGGTCGGAGCGTCGGAGGTTTCAATAGGTTGCAAGCATAAATCTTATCTAATCGAATCGAGTCGTGAGTCCTGAGAGCCGCGCCAAGAGGGCAGAGTTTTCATCTAATCTGATGCGAATCGACAAGCGACAAATGACGCGTCGACGCCCGACGACGACACGAATGCCAGAATCCCCCGTGCCCCGGAGGATGCAACCGTGGCAATTCTTCTGTGACTTTTCCACGGAACGCCGGCTGCTGCACCAGCTCCACCACGCTCCACTTCTGCAGAGTTTTCATCTTATCAGATGGCCACATGGCATGATGTAGCCTTAGCGCCGGCTCGACACCCTTGATCCCCGCATCCACGGGCCCGTAGCGCCGATCGCTCATAGGTATGTACGAGCTGCTTGTGAGCTTCTGGACTTTGTCATTCACAGCTTATCCCCGAGAGATATAGGTAAACACTCCCGCCTTTGCCGATCACTACACCCGGCACAATGTCTTCCTCCAACACCTCAAGCTCAAGCTCAAGCTCACCAGCTCGCCAGCAAAAGCCCTACCCGCTGGTCAAGCTCCCCCACCCCTTCCTGACCGTCTACCGCGTGCAACCCGTCGCCGGCAAGACCACCACGCCCGCCACTCTCGCCCTCGTCCACGAGCAGCAACCTGCCAACGGCCGCGCGCCCCCGCAACCCCTCCACCATGCCGCCCTCACCTTCCGCGACCTCGCCTTCCCGCCTGCCGCCGCCTGCCCGCCACTGAACAACAACAGCGCGTGGGCACGCGCACGCCGCGCCGCGCAAACCACCCTCGCCTGGACGGGCAGCGCCGCGCCCTCACTCGGTGCCGTCTGGAACGTCGCACACGCCCTCTTCCTCGCATACCCCGAACGCGAATCTCTGCGCCTGACACTGCAGGGCGCCAACAGCGGCGTCATACGGCAGGAGCTGATCGCGACGGGTCTCTGCGTCGCGCACCCCGCGCCCTGGCGGCCGGGCGACGACCTCTCGGCCACATACCCGGACGAGCTGCTGCTCCTGCGCGCCGCGTTCTGGCAGGGCGCCGCGTCCCCCGCCGGGCCGCGTCCGATCTGGGTGACCGGCACCGGGACCGACGGGGCGCTGCGGACGCCGCTGGCGCAGGTGCCGCCCATGCCCGAGCTGTGGACGCACACGATGAAGTTCCCCGCCGAGCCCGTGTACGCAAAGCACCCGGTGCGGCGGCCCAAGCCCGCGGTGCGCTCAATCGTCTATAGTCGGTATATTCCCGAGGTGGAGGAGCACTTCAGCCTCGAGGTGGTGGACTGGCAGAGCGAGGACCACGTGCGCCTGTTCAACACGTGGCAGAACGACCCGCGCGTGGCCAAGGGCTGGAACGAGACGGGCACGATGGACCAGCACCGCGAGTACCTGCGGCGGCTGCACGAGGACCCGCATGTGCTGTGCCTGTTTGGGCGGTTCGACGACGAGCGCTTCTCGTACTATGAGATCTACTGGGCAAAGGTAAGAAAGACCCCTTTCCCCTCTCCTTCAAAGCTTCCCCTCGAGCACCCCCGCTAACACCCACGCCAGGAGGACCACTACGGCGCGCACTACGCCGCCGGCGACTACGACCGCGGCCGGCACTCGCTGGTGGGCAACGCGTCCTACCGGGGCGCGCACCGCGTGGCGGCGTGGTACAGCAGCTGCATCCACTACTGCTTCCTGGACGACGCGCGCACGCAGGCGGCGGTGGGCGAGCCGCGCGCGACGGGCAGCACGATCCTGAGCTACGAGAACGCGCAGGGCTTGACGATTGGCTCGTTTGTGGACTTGGGCCATAAGCGGAGTGTGCATAGTGTTGTGAGCCGCGAGAAGTGGTTCCAGCTTTGTCCTCTTTGGTGGGATGGCAGGGAGAAGCCGGGCGAGAGCGCGGATCGGGCTGCTTGGCAGGCGAAGCTGTAGGCTGGTGTTTGTGGGTGTGTGTGTGTGTGTTGATAGAAAGTTAGATTCTTAGCGGGGGTATGTAGACTTGATACACATCTCTTTTTCTTCCTCCTTCATCCTCTCCACAGCCCACCACCAGCCACCTCAGCGCATAAGGACAAACCCCACCGCATAGACACGCCTCCCTATCTCTTCACCCCAGCCATCCACTTCTACTACGCCCAACGGCAACAAGCACACGTCCCCCTTCCCTCCTCCCATGCCCCGGCGTCCCTCACTCGGCAGCACATCCCTATCACGCACCGTCGCCTCGACAGCCGCACCAGTGCGTAGGGACTGTCTGCTTCGCGCGGACATGCGTACCGGAACCGCAGAGCATGCCCACAACGGCCGCGTAAACGTACAGGACACGATCCCTGGCTTCCCGAATTGCCAATAGGCCGAACGTAAACCCGGTGCTGACAAGTAGGTGTACAGGTAAAAAGGCCAAAGCGAGCAAGTAGGCTTTCTGGGAGCCACCCCAAATCGGCGCAGGAAACCACGAGCACCAATGATCGTAGATAGGCAAGCAGCGGCCAATTGTGTCGTCGTAGTAGGCCCCGGACGGGTCGGTAGATCTCACATCTTGTGTAGAACTTCCGGCGTTTGTTGTCCTTCCGATCTACCTGCACTTTAGTACGAAATGCGTCATCCGACAAAAGACGTGTCCGAAAGGCCCGCATGTTCCCCGCCACGATCACCCATACCCACGGAATACTCCAGAAGGCCCCAAGGACCGAAGGCACAATGATGAGGGAGAGCCCGAGCGAACGGTGACGGCACGAGTCTACCGGACCGAGGCAATCGGCCGACTGCGAACAGGGAGCCAGGAAGATTCTCCAGCCGTACCAATACGACAAGACGAACGTCGAGCCGAACAAGAACAGGAGAGGGAGCGGACAGACGCCGTAAATCCACGTGAAGTACAAGACCTCGCGGATCATGCGGAGGAACTCCTCAAAGGTCGTCATGATGGATGGCTATCTAGGGACGCGGCGCGCGGCAGATCTTGTTGATGAAAAAAGGAGCAGGAGTCGTGCGGCGGCGGCGTGCAGCTGGATCGTGATGCGTCGGTGGTTGGGGGAAGAGATGGGGCGAGAAGCGAGAGGCTCATTGTATGGACACGGCGGAGAAAACAAACAGCCAACCTTTTGAGGAAGGGACTTGGGAGCAGCTTCCATTTACGATGGGAAGGAGCCGAGAGGCAACGCGGAGCGGCCCACACATGCCGCAATTTACGTTGCGGGCCTGAAGGTCAAGAAGTAAAGTGAAAGCCCTTGCACGTTTCCGATGTGAAGTGAGTTGCGGACTTGCTCCGCTTGGTCGGGACTTGGGGGATTGGTAGACAACAATAATCCAGATTCCAAAGTCCCAGGTTTGCAACATATATCCAACCACCGCTTGACAAAGGCAGGATGCCTTGTAGCTTCCAGCGGTGGAGTGGCGCGTGCCGGAGCCGCGGATGTTGAGGTATGGATAGGTAGATAGTAATTGCGATGTCGGTTGTCCCTGGATGCCTGGATTCAGGAATTTGGAGATCATGCACTCACCTTTGGTGACCTATCCTTGAGAACATGGTGGTGTGTCCTGCTTGGGACGGCGCTGCGATGCCATCATGCAGAGCGGTAGCGCCATGGGTCTTGTCACTCGCTAATCAATGAGTATATACACCGCAAAGGCCCCCAGCGTCTCGCTCCACGGCCAGTCTACCTACTGTCTTCGGTCTTCCACCATCTTGCCCGCAAGAAGCCTCAGCCATGCGTATCACCATCGCCTCAGTTGTCCTCGCTTTCGTGGGTGCTGCCCTCTCCGCGCCGTATAACCCCAGCTGGCTACACGAGTACATCGACATCAGCCCCCTTCATCCATGTCTGGTAAGATCCTTGCTCGTCTCAAATCAACCGTGCTCAATGTTAACCTCGTCGCAGCAAGGTTGCATGGAAGCGAATAAGAAGAAATGGGACTATACTAAAATGAGTCGCTATGACTTCTGCGAGTATAATTATTTCCCCGGCGCGCATGTTTGGCTCCATGAGACGGTCGCCAAATGCACAGCAAAGAAGTGTACTCATGACGATTATCTTCAGAACAGGATGGGCATTTTGATCATTTCCAGTCATCCTTCAGTCGATAGCGATACTAATGATCTTTCTAGCATCCAGGGGCATGGTTCAAAGAAATCTGCGGCTTCGAACTTAGATGAACGCTTTACATTCAGCGATATACGACTAGCGCCTCTTGTTAGTAGGTTTCAGCGACGGCTTTGGCCTTTTTCGACGAAAGATGATAAGCTTAATGTCCTGATTAGTCGAATGCTGCAAGGACTCTTGGACTTGGTCGGTTGCAGACACACTAGGAGGCATGATCATATGCTTCAATGGGATCTGCATCTTTATGATCTGGCGTGATCCTTGGTAAAGTCGAATGTCGGTGACAAACGCTGCAGCGTGTATAATCTGACTGGATGATGCGAACGGTCGGCACGCATCCGTCTTTTCAGCAAGTCTCCACCCTCTTCGTCGCGACGGCAATATCCATGCCCTGTACACCTGTCCTTATTCCAGGCCCATCATGCTAGCCAACTCACGTTGTTGTCGAGGTGTGTTGCGCCGCGGGCGCCCAGGTAGCAAGTGGTTCAGCGGTGGTGGTGGCAAGCTGAATTGGTGGAAGCAGTAGCAGGAGCACAGCGGCGGCGAAGCCAATCGAGTGACATTGAGCAGTGCCGGTTAGGTCTTCCGGACGTCGGACTGGTGAAGGCCAGCGGCAGCATCGTCGAAGGGCAGCTAGTGTGCTCGTAGAGTTGGCAATGAGCGGATCGGGGTCCATCAGCTTGTTTACCAAGCCAATCATTGAGTAGTTTCGAAGACCTTTGAGGTTGCGTGTCGCGGAGTTTGAGGAAAGGTGGGCTGTGTGCCGCAGAGTGTTCAGGGAGGGTGGAGAGGATTCCCTATCACTGCTGTCAATGAGCCAGATCACCAACTTCCTCTGCTTCCCTTGAGCTTGGCCCTTCGTCCTCACTACCATCCATGTGATTGGATCCGTAGCTGTTACCCATCAGGCAGCATCCACACCAGGCCAGGCTTTCTTGAACTCAGATTGTCATTCCGCCACCCCAGTAGTCTTATGCCTGTGGCTGAGACCAACAACCTGCTACAGGCTACATGAAATCGTCGCCGTCCAGCACCCGTGGCCTATCACTCGCTGTTGCAGCTCATCTTCAAATCGCGCAAGTGTACCATGACGATTCGGAGCTTTCCAGGAGCGGGGTTGGAGAGAACCTCTAAAAGAGAAGAGGAATGTCGTCTTGGCGGATGCTTGCAACAGCGATAGCGAGGCAGGAGAGCGCAGGCAAAGCTCTCGGTGGAGGATCGAAGCGCGCGAAGAGTGGTTTGCGGTGGTGTGGGGATGTGGGGTGTACGTGGATAGCGGAAGAGTGCGCCCGGCAGTGAAGACACGGAGGATCGATGACGCATCGAGAGAACGGCCATCCGATGAGCTGCACCGGTACGGATGAAAGGAGATACCTGCATGGGTGAGACGTCAGCGCCCTCTCTCAACCACTTACCGTCTCCAGTCCAATGCTTGGCCCGACAACCCCTCTCACGCCCAAATTCAACCCTCCAAGCCAGATATACAATCCAGGGCCGTCAATCTCAGGTACGTGGTTGAAGGGCGCCGCGTCGAAAGAAGTCCGCATCGTCGGGCAGTGACGTCACCAGCGCAGAACCGCACAGCCCATCCCGCCGCCGTGATCTGTCATCCCAAATTGTCCTCGTCTCAGAGACCCATTATCATCGCGGAGCCAGCTCAACGGATCTCCGTCAAGCCAATTGGCGGGCTGGCTGCTGCGTTACGGACGCCGATGCGCAGAGGCGCGTAATGCCGGTGACGAGCGAGGACGCGACGGGACGCGTTGGGACGTGACGATGCGGGAAGCGCGCGTGCGATGAGCTGCGAGACGAGGCGCGGCGGCTTGGGCGCGCGTGTCCAGGTCGATGAGACGAGCGGAGGTGTTTGTCGTGTAAGGCTGGCCAGCACCTGGCAGAGGGTTTGAGTGTTTGAGCACCTTGAGGGCTCCATGGCGGAGCAGCAGCGGCGCGAAGTCGATCCGACCCGAGCGAGCTGCACGTCCTGACGCGCTGGACTCTATCGCCGTCTGCTGCGAGCCCGCGGGGTCGCGCCATGGTCTGTATCCCCGTGCCGTTGAGCCTGCGCTGCGTCGAGTTGCTAGAAAGGCGAAAAGCGGCTCGCAAAAGGAAGGGTTTTGTGGTCTGCGGTGAAGAGTCGGGTCGCTGGACAGTGTTCAGGGTTGTCTAGACGTCTGGTTTCGGCACGCTCTGAGACTGCGATCGATTGTCAGGTTTGTCGCGTAGAGACGTGGTTGTTCTTAGTCTGTGCCGTGCTCTTGGTCAAATTCGAGGCGCGGCCCGTCGATTCGCGTTGTATTGATGTTACTCTTCTTCCATCAGCTTTTCCTCCATCTTTCTCTTGATCCTCCCTTAACCCTCCCGTGCCTCCCTCCATGAAAGCTCACCCCCGATCCGGCATGTCTTGGAAAATCCGCACAGCCACGGCCCGCAAAGAACCAGTTCCTGCGCTGCTGCCTTTGGCCCCCAACCTGTGGTCTCAGAGTCGCACAGCCACAGCCAGCTGGTCTTAATACCGCCATACCGCAACCTTGAGGTCGCAGCCAGCTTGAACAATCCTCTCCAACCATGGGGAGGCTTGACGTCGAACAAGGCCATGAAACTGTCCTCTCCCTTCTCTGCTGCCGGGAATGGCAATGGGCCGGCGAACTCTGGGACTTCGTGAAATTCCTGCCTGACGGCACCGGCGAGGTAGGTACGCAGCGCACTGGAGGATCGCACAGCACATCCCAGCTAAGAAACCCCACCCCCGTACGCAGCTCCAACTCGCCGGCCAAACAACAATCTTCGTCGCGTATGTCTTCCACTGGCGCGCCCTCGACGCGTCGATCCTTGCCCAGCCCGCAGCCGTCGCCCTTCCCGCCCGTTTCGAGCTCGAAATCACCCTCACCCGCGACGTGATCTCGTACTGGCAGCAGCACGCCACCTCTCTGAGAGCCGACCGATGCCTGAACGAAATCGCATTCGAGCCGCGCACCATTGCTTTCACCCTCGAGAAAGGCTGTTTCGGACCCGAGTGGGAGCGCGTACCGTTCTTCAGCTTTGAGCGACAGCAGTACTTCTATGGGAGATTTGGCTTGCGGTTGTGCTTTGAGGAAAGCCCGTACCCGCCGATCGATGCGTGGCATGAGGTTCCTGGCCCTGGTAGCTGTCGGCAGACGTGGAAATGGCACTATCTTGTGAGCGAGCGGCTGCCGCACCGTTTTGAAGACGATGTTCCTCTGTTGCATTACTTTGGGCCGTGGGTACGAGAGCGATGGCGCGATGTACTTTTCGTGGTATTGGCAGTGGTGGCCTTTTGCTTGTTGCTTGTTTGGTACCACGCTGTTGGATAACGTTCTTCTTCTGTGGAGCAAGATCTGCGGATCTCTTGCGGTACATCTATGCACTGGTTCAATGCTTAAGCGCACGACGAGACCCATGGCGCCGCCTCTCCGCATGATCACATCGCAGCGCAATCCTGCGACGCATCCCACATGCCAAACCGGCGTGGCTTCCGTGTACTTCTCAGCATCATCGTCATGCGCAGTGCGGTGCTTTTCTGATTTAGTGACGGAGTCTCAGACCCCCTGTACAATATGCATTTCACGGCCTCTCTTTTACCGAGACGGTGGGTATCTGGAGCCTTTAGTGCTGAATATGAACTATTGCCATGGCAAGAGATTAGATAGGAGCTATGGGCTTCCTATAGAGGCACAATCGTGGACGGCAAGGTTCTTGGAAAAGTGGCAATGTCATACTTAATCTCTACTACGAAGCACCGAATAGCGCATCATTTTCCAGCAACTCCTAGGACCCAAACTCGAAGCCGCACGTCTCCTTAAACCACGTATCAAACGCTACCAGTTATTAGCACTACTGCAGAAGAATGTAAGCCGTAATAGGACATACTGTCTCTAGAGTTCTTTGCCTCTTCAAGAGTACACCTCTTGCGTGCACATTTATTCACGTGGTCCCATATCCAGTTCCAAGTACCAGGGTTAAACCACGCTTCGCAGAACTGGTAGCGGCTCATATCGGTGTAGTCCCACCTGTTTTTTTCTTGGTCCATACATTCTTGCTGTCTTAAAATCAGTGACTGCTTCAATGATGATATGAACACCTTACCACGCATGGTTCAAGAGGGGTAATATCAATGCTTGTGTGCTTATAGGTATAGTCCTTGTCGAACGCGGTGGCCGTGCTTACAAGAGCTACAACGACGGGGAGGGCTTGAAGGACACGCATGATTTGAGTCGGAATGTAAATGAGAAGGTGGAGCAGAATTTGAAAAATAAGAGGACGCACCGCGCTGCTTATATAGCCCCCTGCCCAAAATAGACTACGACATCATCGCTTGCTAACCCTTGGTTATGCCTCGCGTGCTCCCAAGTCCCAAGCGTGTGGAGCCACCCCGCAACCCCGTCACGGATACCTGCAGAGCTTACTCCAATCTAGATGAGGAGCTTTTGAACCTCTAATTTTATGGAGCTTACGTACAGATTCAGCACCCTTTGCAGAGTTCAATGGCGAAGAGTGCTATACCCATATGTACGCTACGTGCGGTTTGAAAGCAAAGTTTCCGTCCGGCTGGATCGCTTTCTGTAGTTTAATTCTGGAGAGTTTGGATAGGGATATAATATTCTTTGGCAGTGTATTCGGCGATGCTTCGTGGTGGACATGCTGTTTGTTGGCATTGCACGGGCATGGCCGGCTCATGTGGGCGAGGTGCGTCGCGCCTTCCTCCGGGGGTTGCGCCTTCCTCCCCCGATCTCAAGCCTATGCAAGTCGCGTCTCGCGCTCTGAACGTCTTCTTCTTCACCTTCAAACCGCGTCTGAAGCGTACTGCGACTCCACGCCCGACGCCACCATCCGAAGACTGCCCTGCTGCCCGTCTGCACCGACCGCTTCTCGTCACCATGCCGCTGCCGACTCTGCACGCCGTGGGCTCGTTCCTCTCCGTCGTCCTTGGGAGGTATTTCGCCCCCTTCCTCCCGCTGCTGCACCTCTTCGGTTCGGCTTTTGTCATTTCGTATACGTGGGGCTGGTCCACGTACGTCAAGCCATGCATCCGTGGGGATGCGCAAGATGCGTTTGTGGCCCCGCCGGCCTGTCAAGACTACGGCTGGGGCATGGCCCTCATCATCCTCCCGTCGATCCTGTCCCTCCTATGGGCATACCCGTGGTTCTGGGTCCTCTTCGTCGGCAATTGGCGCGCATCCCGCTGGCAGGTCCTCTCGGAGGAAGCAATCCGTCGGGTCGCGCAGGTCAACCAGGACAACCTGCTCCGGAGGAAGTGGTGCACGCATTGCGAGCTCCACCGTCCCGACCGTTGTTACCATGACGATATATGGGATCGCTGCCTGCCGGTCTATGACCACCCTTGTTCATTCTTCCCGGCTCCGATCTTTGCGGGGACGCAGAAGCCGTATTTGTTTGCCCTGGCTTTCCTCCCGGTCCACATGGCGTTCACGATCGCCGTGACCCTCAAGATGCTCTCTGTCCCTTCGGCGAGAAGCCCCCTCATGTACGCATATACTGGCTTCATGGGTCTGGCGGTGCTGCTTTTGCCAATGGCGGTGTACTTCGCGTACGGCTTTTGGCGCGACATCGCGTTCCGGAACGTACGAACCATTCCGAAGAACCACGAAACAAGCTGCTGCATCCGGATCACCAGTCGCGATGGCGGCCGCTCCGAGGTCTTGACGTACAGGGATGGAAACGGCCGTGCTTGGGACCAGGGCTGGCGAAAGAACATGTACTCGGCCCTAGGCCCTGTATGGCAATGGCCCTTGTTTTGGATCGACCCGCCAGCACTTCGTGTGCATGAGGAAGGTGGGGGATGGGCCCCTTACGTGGAAGAGCGGCTTCGTGCCCTCGAACCACCCCCGTTCACCACCACTCTTGCGACCCGCCAAGACCACGCGAGTGGATTCGAGGACCCCCGCCTCGACGTCATCATGGAGGAGGCCGAGGACATCGAGCTCGGAACGCTTCGCAGACGCGTGGCGACCTCATCGGAGGAGTAGGATCCTCTCACCATCTCTCTCTCTCGCTCTCTCGCTCTCTCGACTCTTGCTCTCTTGCTCTTGCTCTCTCTCTTTCCGAGCTCTTCATTTTTGTTTCTGGCGTTGTCGGACAACTTCGCTATCATCATTCCCCCGGTGCCTCATGGATGTAAGGCATCGCTAAGAAAAAGTCCCATGATTCAGCAAGGCGTAGTGCATCCGAGGCCTTGATCATGGGCGAGTTAGGGAGTCATACTAAGCAGGGGGGACCGCAAACATCTGTGGCCTGCATGACGAACTCTCCGGAGACCCTAACTTACCCCAACACAGCTTGCGCCTCTACGTGGCGTTGGGGAGACAATTCCCAGGACTCAGTCAATCGGTCCTGGTCGAAGCCAAGCAAGCTACCATCAAGTCAACAACCATCAAGTTCGAGCGTCAGACAACCTACCTGATCGCTTCTTCAGCCGTTCATTCAAATTGTCGGCCACTTGTCCCGGTTTCCATCTGCTCACGGAACCGCTTCACAATCAAACCAATCAACGAGAGAGAGAGATCTTCGGCGATGCAAGCCCTTTGTCCAGGCTTCTGTTCAACTCAAAACATCGAACAATCGTCAATTCACTCAATCACCCGCACAAACAAAGAGAGAGACCCACACAGAGAGAGAGAGAGAGCTTCGATTACACAAACCTTTGTCCAGGCTAGAGAGAGAGAGAGCTTCGATTGTACAAACCTTTGTCCAGGCTACCAATTTCGTTCAATCAAAGTTACCAACAATTGTCAGACCACGATCTTACCATTGGAAGCCTCGAGATCCAATCAAGCAGAGGGAAGGGAAAGAGTTTCACCAACACCTGTCTCCGTCCAGGCTCCCAGTTTGGTCCATCTGGATATTCAAATAACGGTCCACGCAAGCGCCTAGCAGTCCGGACTGACGGTTATCTCGCACAAACTCTCAAGGTCGCCAAAGCCGAGATGTCTTGTCGCGTGTCACATTGCGCAACGCCGATGGCTTCCGAACATCGTCAAAGAAGCAACGTGAGGCTGTGAGTATCCAGTGTCCCGGCCATTCAAGAACGACGCAGCTGACGTGACACGCGGGTGCAGGCAGTAAGTCTGTCACAAACAAGCGGCTCAAGGCCAGGCGGTCGTTCGTCCATTCGGGAAGGCTGAAATGGCGCGATTGTCCAACCAGACGATATAAGTCTCCGGCTTCTCCGATTTCCTGGGGATGATGAGCAGCTGATCATTTTGGGCGACGTCAGGCAGTCGGTCGAAGCCTCGGAAAGTCGCGATTCGAAGGACCAAACAGGCCGTTGGAGCAAGCCAGGCAAGACATTCGTCCGTCTAGACAAGCTGGGTGAGATGTGAGGCAAACAAGGCGATCGTAAGTCTCCAGGTTCCTAGTCCTTGTAAAGAAGACCGCCAGCTCACACACGTCAGTCAGATCCAAGCGAGCGAAGTCGGGTGTCATGCCAATCCAGCGGACGCACGCCAATCCAGCGGACGCGCGCAGACGCGAAGGCAGTCGATCGTAGCCAGGCAACAATAGGTGGGGTTACGCGGTGCGAAAGCAGGACAAGATCATGCAGTCGGTTGTGGATGACAAAGCAAGAGGGTTTGGTTGGAACCAGAGGCGTAGAGGTGGAGGTCTTGGATGAAGAACGAACCGACGTTGGGGCTTGTCCAAAGATGCGGGTCCTGAGCGCGTCATGCAGTTGGTCAGAATTGTTGGAAGCCGGAGAAAATCCCATTGGTTGCTTCTCCACATGTAACTATGTACAAACAATCACGGTTTTGTGGCAGACCATCTCCTTGCAAGATGTAAAAGCAACCCTCTACGGAGTACTCATGAATTAGTTGTCAAAACCACGCCGACACCGCGCGAGCTCGTTCTTTCGCGCACCAGGGCACCGTACACCGTCTCAGCCGCTCCGCGCTTCCCCGCTCCCGCAGATCCTCACCACCCCAGCCCGCGTCAGCAACAGTCTCATTCCAAACTCAGCACGCCACCCTATGCTGTCGCTTCCCCGAATGCCCCTTCTTACTGACCGTCCGGCCATGAAGAGAGATCATCACGCTTGACCCGACCTCTTCCGGTCGCGCGCGCGACCACGATCACCCACACCCGCGTCACCACAGCCGCACCGCGTCGCCGAGCTCGCCATCGCGCCCCTCGCTCATGAATCCCGCAACAAGCCCCTCGTTCCACCCTCTCCACGCGCCGCCTTCGTGCCTACCCTCGCTACCGCGCGCGCGCGTCCTCCTCGCCAGCTGTGCTCGATGACGGCTCCGCGAAACACGGATACACATCGCCGGAGACGAGAAGGAGGGCAGGAGGCGCCGTCGCGGGACAATGGAGAGGCATTGGATGGCGCGGTGCAGGTCATGATACTGGGAGTGACGGTGTGGGCTGTTTATGGCATGAGCGGAGTTGGCAGCAGGGCAGACAACGCGCGTTGAAGCGCGTCGCGGGATCCGGGTCGGACTGCGGCGGAGGGGCGTGTGCCGTTGCGGCTTCGGAGATGCTGATGTGGAGGTGGTGGTGAAGCCAGTTCTCACATCCTTGCTCGCATCGAAGCGTTGCGCTTTGAGGCACTCCGAGGCTCATTTGTTTGCCTATCATATGCAAGAAGGTCGGGACGGTGAGCGCTCAACGGCTTCGCCTGCGAGACCAGATCTGAGCCCTGGCTAACTCCGCCACCCAAACCGTGTTTCTCACAACTATGTAGTACATTCGAAAGATAGCAAGAAGGCGGGCAATCTCCATGTCTCAAAACATCTCTCCACCCAGGGCCAGTTCCGCCACGGCTTGTTAGGAGCCCTTTCCGATCCGGCTGCCAAACCTCACGCTCCCGAGACCAAATGTTCCCTGCTAATGTCGTTGTTCTATATCTCAATCTTAGCGGAGGGTTCCAGGAAGTAGAGTTTGGACCCAAGGGTCTTACTCAGGGGTCGAAGGATTTCCTGATCGACGTTTGCTAAAAAGAGATCGCGTATGCGGGGGCGGAAACGCTTAAAACCATCTGAGAAAAAGCGGGACAGCGAGCCACACGTACCGCTCCGAGGTGCCACAGCATTGCCTTCCCAATGGACCCCAAACAATCTCAACGGCCCCGAGGGCCAATTAAGTGGCCAGGTTCAAGACGGTTCGCAGTGGTGACCCCGTTTAGGCAATTGGTGGAGACAATTTGGGGCCCAATTAGAAGAATAGAACACCAAAGTACGATTCAAGCCTCTCAATCGCCTAACAAACCAACTCACTGCCTTCTAGTTGCTCTCAAAGCGCAATGTTTATCACTGAGCCGTAGGTAGACCGGAGGATTCAACCCCCGTCGCCTTGAGCATACAAAAGAGCAAAGGACGAACTGAATTTGCTCAGCAGCACACTCAATCCACACTCTTTTCACACTGTCTTCCAGGGCTTTTCAATATCTACTCTCAAATCGACTATCTACTATTCTCTCGCAACCATGTTCTTCTCAACCGCTCAAGTTGCTGCCTTGGCCTTCGCCTTGACAAACTCTGTGGCTGCTCTCCCCGACAAGTGGGATAGCAGTCTGTTTCTCCCTGAGGAGAACAAACAAGTCGATGGCAAGAGGATCATCGGCTACAACATTGTCACTGAGGTACAATAACCCTTCCATCATCGCCCTGAACCACAGCGTTAACGCTTTGAATAAAGGGTAGAACCTTCTTCAAGAATTACAATGGCCAGAAATGCCCCACCAACGGCGCCAGCTTTGCACAACTTGGCGATGGCACATACATTTATTCCGACTTTGGAGACTTTGCCAAGGTGGATGACAGTGACTCGTAAGTTGCTACCACGTTACCTGTAACAACAGGATGCTGACTGAAAATATAGCATCTGTGTTTACGTTGCCAACGACGCCTTCGTTGATGCCCCTAAGGCATGGATCCCCCAAACGGTCGACGATAAGGAACTGTGGGGCAACAACACGAACATCGACGGACACATTAGGGACCTCGACAACGACTGGACTCCTGCCACCACCATCCGCTTGGGCAACGTCGAAGACGGCCCTGAAAGCGTGTTGCAAATCGTCCTCCCTGAAGCTTTTGAATCGGACGATGCTCTCGGCATCTCATACAAGTGTTATAGCATTGCATCTGTCGGACCATGGGAGAGCACTGAGACGGAGCCTTTGCTTTGGGATGGAATGCGCAACTGCAAGGGCTTGCAGAGCAATTTCTGCAGTGAGAACTAGGTTTGGCCCGAGTATCAACAGGGTGCATCGACCTTCACCTGCCTCAGCTAGCACATAACTGCTCAGGAACATAAGTATCTAGTTTGTAATTTTACTGGGTAGTCTCTTTTACCATTGCGTCTCAACTAAGTCACAAACTGACCCTTCTTTGCTGAAACCAACCGGAACTTCCATCCCGATACTTTCCAAAAGCCCCACCAATGCCGCTTTATCCTCTTTGTTTTGGTCTCCTTCTATGCATCTGTCCGCAAATTGCTTCACCATCTTCCCTAACAACGTATCGTCTCCCTCATCATCCTGCATATCGGTATACCACTCAGCGTCTTCGTACAACTCATCATCCAAACGACGGCCCGAATTATAAACCTTATACCGATTACGGAACAAGCCAAAAGGCATGTTTTCAAACATGTCCAGATCGGAATCGACTGTCTTTGTATCGTGATCTTTCCAATACCCGATCCGGAACTCTCGCAAGCTTCTGAGCGAAGACTGAAACTGGGCGAAAATGCCACTCCAGCGTAGCTCCCGTAGCTGTATTATCCGTCCCCACCCTGTTATGGTCGCATCCATTAGAGTAGAATGGTTGTTATTGTCTTTCTCTACAAGGTGTTCCGGATCCACGATGCGGTACACCAAGATCGGACAATCATGGAGGGAAAGCCGACGCAGGCCTGTATGAGAAGTGATCCAGTCGACGTGTTTGTTTTCGGCAATGGTAAATTTACTCAGTGCCAGTGTTTCGAGGTTTGGGAAGTGGACAGAGCTCAAATCCAGCTTAGGATAGTAGCCAAAATAGCGGTCTGCGCAGGAGAGAACCAGACATTTCAGGCCAGGTGCAGCAGGCATTAGCCAGGTAGATGGTAGTTGATTGAAGAAATCGTGAAGTCTGTAGCACTGTGAGCGGAGGCTTTTTTCAGATAATTGATAATCACGAGACTTACTCTTCTAATTCAATGGCCTCTCGAGTGTCCAGTGAAACGTTATCAGTCACTATATTCAGTGTCAAGGATGACAATCGCCTCAGAACTGATCTGAAATAACTCGACTGAACTAAGGTCGGATCATTGATATCCTGGAGATGGGTAATAGAGATATCCTTGATGCTCTCTGCAAGTGGATCTGCTAGAGCGGCGAAGAATTGTTCCATAACAGCCTTTCGGAAGCGAATAGTTTGCGCGGGTCCATGAAAATCTTTCCTAATTCCCCACTCAAATCCATTCGCAAAGCATACTTCCGACAGATATAGTTTTACGGCTCGGATATTGGGAAGCTTCTTTAAAGTAGATAGCGCCTTTCCGAACTCGTCTGAGACTTTTGCTTCGTATGAGGCACCCTGTGTGGGCGGGAAGGTAGAGTAAGGATACACATATCTTATCTCATTATATCCGACAGTATCGATTTCGACGCTGTTTACGTATCCCCACAGCTCTTGGTGCTCCAGGGCGTTTTTGTGTCTCTTTAAGTCGTCTTTGTTCAAAGGCTCCAAGGGGAGTATTTTGATGGTAGAAAAGAGAGTTTTCCTGGCAATCAATGAAAGCCTCTTGTTGGTGAGTCTCAGGTTGACAAGTGCGTTAGAATCTTTCTCGTTGTGGCAGTAACATTGGTCGTAATCTTCCTCGAGAAATTCGACAATTCGGTAGATGAGTTCAGTTGGGAGGTCCAGTAGATTTAACATGATTGTAAACAAGATGAAAGACAACGCTCTGAAGAAAGATCTTGGAGGCTATGCTGTAGATATTTAAGCATCAGTGAAATGCACAGACATTTAGGCAACAGTGTGCACGGACAACGACTAATGATATTAGATAGTAACTAGTTTCCTCTACAATCTCAGAGACTCATTGATGCACCTGCCCATAAAGTTCAATAGATGGTACCGAAAGCAAACATCAGACTGCCTTCACAAACATAAATCCTATGCTATTATGGCAGTACAAGCAGCACTGAATTACAACGTCAGTCGTAAAAATCGGAAACAGCTTAGATACTTTTAGGAAAGACGTCCGAATTTGAAATCCTCTCTTACACGACATTGGCGTGGACATGTAGTTCGTTAATTGTAACAATCGTAGATTTCCTTTCGAGCTTCTTCCATGGCATTACCCTTTCCGCGAGAACCCGTAATTGCTGGCTAAAGCAACAAGTACATTATCTAAGGAAATGCTGAGCTTTGTAGCTTTCATCAATTGTTTCTAACGAACAGGCATAAACAGTAAAGTTCTTATAGCGGGTGTTTAAAGTCGTGGATTGTGATTTCGGCTTGCAGAAGAATTCTTTGAATACCTTGTGCTCGTTATATAACAGCTATAATCGCCGCAGTTTTTGCTCCTACTTCTTGGTGGTGCGCTTCCCTACTAAGAAACGAAGGGTTCTCTTTGAAGAAGTTCGACTTGCTAAAGTTCGACGTGCTGGAGCGGTAACGAGCATGGGAGGATGCGGTCTTCTGGTATTTGGATTAACACAAGGCACGCCGACAAAGTGGTCGCCATGCATGTATGGGCTCGTCATTGTTGGGTTTACCCCCTTCGCTCCAGTTTGATCGAGAGTAGAGTCGATAGAACCTTGATTAGGTTAGGCTAAATCCACGTACGCATGCATTTATTTGCTCAGTGTGGTAGTCTAAACTGTCAACCGCATGCACAAGACCTAAACAATTAACGTGAAACTGTGCTTCGGTAACTAGAAACCAATAAAATTCCTACACGTAACAAAAAGATGGTCCAAAACGCGTACCCTGTAAGGATCTATACCCTGCAGCATAAGCGACAATGTTTGTAAGCTTTGTGCTCCACTGATCTATCCAATCACACGCACGTTATTTCGGAGACTTGCATTATACGGATGCACCTATCACACATACATGCTTAACAATCATATTGCACATGCAGCAAGCGGGGTTTTATCCTTACCATTTCTCTCGGTATGATATCACACCTCGTTATTTCCTTAATCACGGAAGATATCAACCGCGTACTCGGCATGTTAAATTCTCTTGCTGCTCCTCGCACTAGGTGACAAGAAAGCGCTGTAAAACTTCATCTCCATTTCGGTATGGGGGGTCAATTGATATTTCCGGCTCTTGCAGCCATTCCGCTTCCAGTGGCTGTCCTAGTGGCTGGACTTGTCTATTGCATTTGTCTCGCTGTTTACCGAGGTACTATCTGTCCAATAGTCTTCTCCATATTATAAATGTTACACAGCTAACAAACACAGTCACTTTCCATCCGCTTGCCAAATTCCCTGGACCGAAGCTGGCAGGTGAGAATTCTTTCTTACAGACATAAAAGAGGAATTCTAAAATTTTCTGGTAGCAATGACAATGTGGTATCAAGGATACTACGACATCTGGCGGCGCGGTCAATACATTTGGGAAGTTATTAAAATGCATGAAAAATACGGTGGGTATCTACGATCTTTTCATGTGCGCAGCATTTTAATCATCAACGCCAGGTCCCATTGTCCGCATTAGCCCCCACGAAGTTCATATACTAGACCCTAGCGCTATTGATCTAGTCTACCCCAGTGGCAACAAGAAGCGGGATAAGAGCAAGTATCACGGAAGATCCCTTATGAGTATGAGATTCCCATGCGCTGGTACCGATATAACATTCTTCTCACGCTACAATCAGTGCCAAATTCTATGACAGCAACTACGTCACATGATCTCCATCGCAGTCGCCGTGGTGCAGCAAACCCCTATTTCTCCATGTCAAGCGTTCGACGGCTCGAGCCGATCACTCGCGAGACGGTCAAGATGCTGTTGCACCGGTTCGACGAATTTGCTAAGACCGGGAAGGTGATGCCAGTAACGCTTGCATGCAAAGCCATGACTGCGTCTATTATCACTAAGTACTGTTTTGGAGAATCCGGGGGTTTTTTGGAGCTAGAGGACTTTAACAGGACTTATTTCGACACATTCGAGAATGCCTTCGGGGTTGGCCACTTGATGGCTCACGTGTCGTGGCTGGGTGGTCTCATGATGTCTTTACCACCAAAGTTGCAGGAGTTTCTGACGCCAGGCTTGATAACAATGTACAACATGCGACGAGTAAGCCACTGCAACGCCTAGCTCTTAACCTTAGCTACCTTGCTAACAAAAAGAAGCAATGGAAGCGCCAGATAGATGAAATCAAAAAAGACGACAAAGCCGACAATGGGCAAACAGTATTCCATGGCCTTCTAAAAAGCAATCTCCCGCCGGCGGAGAAGGCGACCGACCGGCTGCAAATGGAAGCACAGAACCTAGTCGTTGCTGGCCAAGACACCACAGGCAAGGTACCCGCTCTCACAAATCAATGCCATTTATCTAAAAATGCCGTCAGCAACCACCCTTGCTGCCATAATTTATGAACTACTCGCAAACCCCGACAAACTCGCAAAACTGAATCAGGAGCTCGCCAGTGCGATACCGGATCCCAACTCAGTCCCGACCTCCGCACAAGTTGAGAAACTTCCCTACCTTACCGCCGTCATCCAAGAAGGTCTCCGCGTGCACCCAGCAGCCACACTGCGCGCGCAGAGGCTTTCTCCCGAGCCTGTCATTTATGAAGTCAATGGGAAGGTATGGGAGATTCCAGTTGGCGCAACGTTCAGCATGGACGCGCACACGACGCAGATGCACCCAGACTACTTTCCCGACCCTTACACGTTCAATCCTGAGCGATGGATCGAGGATCCCCGCTTGGATCGGTATATGATTGCGTTTTCGAAGGGCACCAGAGTTTGTCTAGGGTATGTAATAATTGACCCCAAAAAAACGTTCCTGCTAACACTTAACTGCAGCATCAATCTAGCGTATCAAGAACTTTACCTGGTGATCGCGGCAATCTTCCGCAAATACGACCTTTATGATGGCACTGGAAAGAAGGGTCCGACTTTGGAATTGTACGAAACGGAGCGGAAGAGGGACGTTGATATGGTAGCAGACATGATTGTTACTGCACCCGCACAGGGTAGTAAGGGCGTGAGGCTTCTTGTCAGGTAATTTAATAATGTAAGGGTAGAAGGCTCAGGAAAGGTAGCCAGTGAATGATTAAGCCTCACGATCTTATAGCCTATGGTTGCTTTATGTTTTTTTGTAGACGTCAGCTAACGGTCCCAGCAGTGTTCTGGGTAGCATGCATATTCAACCTGGGCCGATGGACTGGCGACCATTCAAAAACCCCGACTAATCCTACACTAAATTAGATTGCATGCCTAGCCCGGCGGACTAGCGGCCACGTACGGTTGACTTTATAAAGTCTTAGTATAGTATTATACGGATGTAAATAATTGTAAGCTCTTTTAAGCACGCTATAGTTATACTAACATAAAGCTCCCGTAGATAAATTTTAAACATTATGCGCACCGCGATACTAAAGAGGATATGTTGTGAGAAGCGTCCGCAAGATACTGGATATGCGATCTATAGGTTACGGCCTTATTCAACGCCGGTAGGAAGGTACTAAAGCCTTAGGGTTATACTTCATCAGGTACCAGCTAAACTACTCTTACACTAAGGCTTCTCGAGCACTTCAATACCTTTACTAGGTACTAGTTAACGTCCCTTACCGCGAACCGAGATCCACCGTCTAGCTAGGCAGAGTATAATATAATTAGTCCCTATAGAGTACTCCTTGCCTAGCTCCTAGCCCGAGTCCTAGGTATAGGTGAAAAGGTCTTAGAGCATACATAAGCTCAACATATCTTAACTAGGTATCTTCTTCTACTCTATATAATTATTACCATCTCGCTTCACAATACATCTCGCTTTACGGTGACCAACGTTACTTTACTAGCAAGGAAATTGACAGGACATGATCGGGCATAATGGCAACTGTCATGGAGATAACGTTTAAACACTGGGTCCGGGCACTGGATATAACCGGCTTTAAGAAACTCAAACTGAAAACACTACCTGTTAACTCCGCGTCAGGAGATAATCGGCTTTTGGGATACGAAACTAAAAAAGGGAGGTATAAGAAGACAATGTCACACGAAGCCGAGAAAAAAAAAGTGCTATAATACAACAATTCACTATTGTCAACTCACATAGCCCCGATCTAACCAAGAGCGGCATTGACCACTTTTCCACTCTACTGCACCATGGCATCCATCACTCTGCTTCCTGCAGTCCTCTCTCCCGCCCCCACCGACCGCGAAGCCATCGCCGACACCATCCACCGCTTTGCCCAGGGAATAGACCACAATGACGCACCGGTCTTCGATTCCGCTTTCACCTCCGACGCCACCCTCTGCGTTAACGGCCCAACATACAAAGGCCTGCCAGCCATTCGGGAAAACTGCTTCGACGTCATCAACAAGATGGATACCCTGCATCAAGTCACCAACATCCGCATCAACATTGCCGAGGACGGAGTCAAGGCCTCAATGACCGCCTATTGTCTTTCGCAGCACTTCCGTAGTGGGATGGGAATGATGCCGGGCCAGGAACGGCTTTTAGCTGGGACTACGTACTCCGCTGATCTTGTCAAGGATGGATCGAGTTGGCTGTGGAAGTTTGAAAAGTTGGTTTTGAAAAGTACATGGGCGGAGGGAAACTGGGATGTGATTTTGGAAGCGCAGAAGTAGTATGTTTTGATAACATTGGCAAAAGTAAAGTGATATAGAGAAGGATCATTACGAACTGTAACGGCCTTGTTTTTGATTATCCACCCTTCAGAACTTAAATTGGCCCATTTACGCAACTCTCCAGCTGAGAAGTCGCTTACTTTCAACGGTCTTACATTATCTGATAGTAAAAGTGAGGAAGAGTGAGCCAGGTATAAGTGAATGGCCAATATGCAGCAATGTACTCTAACAAAGGGATCACGCACCAGTGATTTTGTTTGCTCTTTCTTTGTGTCAGCCAGGATCACTCCGATAACTCTCGGTTTTTCAGCCTTATTACAGTTAGTTGTTACACTACATCCTTACCCCTTACACCACACGTTTATCCACTGCAAGGAAATAAGGATCTTAAAGAGAAAACGTGTTCTTTTAGATAGCAGCATATATACCCCCATAGGTAGTAGTAATTTAGGGGGACAAGCGGCATCCAATTCCTCGCGCCCAGCTTCACACTTTGATTTGGATTGATTCATGTTTCAAGACGGTCTTCACGGTAGCCGTTTCAAAAGGAGTTTGTTCATCTGGCGAAAGTTTTTCCATGAGCTTC